>NC_056732.1:1461245815-1461283315 GCF_019279795.1 Protopterus annectens
TAGTTGCTCAGTATAATGCAGCCAAGGTTATCCAAGTGCAACTAACTCTGGGCAAAACTGCAATCCAAATTGTAGCTTGCTACAGATCACCCACCATGCCCCAGGATTCCCACTCCTCTTTTCTTGATGTACTGGAAAATTTTAGGGTTCAACCAAACCCTAATAATGGGTGATTTCAACTACCCCACCATTAACTGGGAAAACTACTCATGTACCAACTCCTTTGCTCAATGCTTTCTGGAATTCATACACTCCAATGCCCTGGATCAACTTATCCACAAACCCACTAGGGGCAACAGTACCCTAGATCTAGTCATTAGCAATATGAGTGACAGGTGTTCCACACCTGAAGTCAATGCCTCATTGGTCTGATCCGACCATAAGCTAATTATCCTAGATATCCACATCCTGCCCCCACCCCCCATTAAGGAAACCATGGTAAAACATTTGTCCAAAGTCAACTTCATGCTTCTTAAGACAGAAGCATTGAACTTCATGACACCCATGCAGATGGACAATACAGTTACGACTACTGAATCCTACACAATTGCACTTTATAAGCAGTTACATGAGTGCATGGATCGTGCTATCCCAAACAGAACCAAGACGCTATCCTCCAAAAAATGGAAGCCAATCTGGTGGTCCCCTGCCATAAACAAACTGCACAATAGAAGGAAGAAACTGTTGCAAAAGAGAGTAAAATCCCATGAGTGGAAGAGCTCTCTGGTCAGCCTCAGTAAGAAGCTGCGATCCCTGATAAAATCTTCCAAAGCTAGGTACGAAAACAAAATCGACACTGATTCTAAAGACAACTACAAAGCATTCTATAGCTATGTCAAGAATCTCAATGGCAACACTCAGATCTGCTCTGAGTTACAGCACAATGGCACTAAATATCCAGACCCAACTGATATTGCCAACATCCTGGCAGATAGGTTTAATGCTAACTTTACCCCCCTCTCACCCCATAAAGAGCCCATCTCTATACCAGAAGAATGCAAAGTTCATGTAATCATGGCTGCACAGGTAAAAAACACACTCTCTAAAGCCAAGAACACAGCATCCATGGGACCAGACAACATCCCAGGCTGCATTCTACACGAACTACAGAATGAAATGGCACCCCACCTATGTGCCATGTTCAATCATAGCCTCACCTCAGGCTTTGTACCTGCTGAATGGCTCACAGTGACAGTTATCCCACTCCACAAGGGGGGAGCCACCATGGACCCTGGGAACTCCCACCCCATTAGCCTGACAAGCCTGGTCTGCAAGGTCATGGAACATATCATCATGGAACTTATAAACAAAGACATTGGTAATCTCCAAACTCTGGACCCCCCCCAAGTTCGGGTTTGTAAAAGGCAGATCATGTCTCCTAAACCTGATAGACATCTTTGAAGCAGTCACCAAAGCCGTAGACAAGGGTAAGGTGGTTCACACAGCCTATCTAGATCTTGCCAAGGCTTTTGACACTATCCCCCACTCTGGAATTATAGATAAACTCACTAAACTAGGTATAAATCCCTATGTCACAAAATGGGTTGCCAACTGGCTCACTGACAGAACTCACACTGTGAAAGTAGCAGACTCCAAATCCGACTTCAGGCCAGTGACAAGTGGAGTACCACAGGGTTCAGTCCTGCATCTTCTCCTGTTTGATAGTGTTTGAAGTACAGGCTAACACAGAAGGTCTTTGGCTAACAAAGTTCACAGATGACTGCAAACTAGGAGCCATAATCGAAACTCCTAACGATGTGGACATCCTACAAAAGGGCCTTACCAAGACAGATGCCTGGTGTCAAAGCCATGGCCTCAAGCTCAATGCCAAAAAGTGCATTGTCATCCCCTTTGGTAAAAACTCTGTACCCATGAACTACAAAATAGGCGGTAGAATACTTAACACCGAAAGTGTGATAAGAGACCTTGAAACACAGGTGGACGGTAGTCTCTCCTTTGATAATCACATCGCCACGGTAGTCAGGAAATCCTTCCACATGGCACACCTCATCACAAAAGGTTTCTCATCCAGGAAAAAAGAGGTCATTGTTCCGCTCTACTCATCACTCATTAGACCCATTATAGAGTACAATGCCTTTTTTGGTATGTACCTCACAAGACATGTACAGCAACTGGAAAGGCCGCAGAAATACCTCACAAACAGGATTACCAGCCTCAAACAGATGCCCTATGCAAACCGTCTCAAAAAACTCCAGCTTTACTCCGTCGCATATCGCCTACTCAGAGGTGATCGCTACCTAACATACAAAGCTATGTAGCTACTGGACATGCTCCACTTAAAGAAATCCCAATCCCTCCGAGCTACATGCTCTAGGGACCTAAACCTTGTCACCACAATAAACAGAACATGCCGGAGGGATAGATTCCTGTCCCAGAGACTTCCCATACTCTGGAATAAACTACCTAGCTATATCAAACAAAGCTCCTCATTAGCACTCTTCAAGAAAAATCTTGATGATTGGATGGGAAATAGGAAATTCACCCCGGGGATCACCTCTGTGGCTCTGCTTGACAGTGGCACAAGAAAATAATTTTCTTGGGTGGCAAAGGCCAGGGTACCTTTTTGGCTGGGCTTGTATAGGCCCCAGGGCCAATAGCCTAGTACCTACCTATGAACCTATGACTGGATACAGCTAATTCTGATACTTTAAACATTTAAAAATGGGATCTGAGCAAAAAGTAGGGAATTATGAAACTCACCATTATACATTTAAAGCATTTTTTGGAGCAAGCACAAGTAAATGTAATAAAACAAGTAAATGCATCTCTACCCCTGTTAGATCTACATATATACTAACTAAGGTTACTGTACCTCTGTGCTACAACAACTTTGAACTTGGTATATATAATCAAACAGGTGAACAAAATGGGGAATATTGCAATATTTTGATGTGGCCATTACAGATGTGTACATGAAACTTCCTGATGGTAAAGTTTATACAGTGCTGTGAGGTGATCCAACTGATTTGATATAACTGAGTATAAAAGTCTTATAAAGTATGGCAAGAATAGAAGTTATGTAGACATGGAATAAAGAAACCAATTGTCTGCCAAGTTTCCTCCTACCAGATTTTATTTAAAGTTATTAAAGGACCACTATGGGTAAATGATGAAAAAACATATATTTTTATCTTGCTATGAATTACTGCACCTCCCAAAGCTGTCTGTAGCAA
Organism: Protopterus annectens; assembly: GCF_019279795.1. Taxonomy (NCBI): domain Eukaryota; kingdom Metazoa; phylum Chordata; order Ceratodontiformes; family Protopteridae; genus Protopterus; species Protopterus annectens. The sequence continues at coordinate 1,461,249,010 of NC_056732.1, forward strand.
AATAAGTACTCATTTCTAATTTTATATTTTATCCTTCTCTGCTGTCATGGGGGCAGACATCCTAACTCCTTTGGAAAGCTAAATCTGTCCCATAATATACTATGAGAGTATGGATTCTGAGAAGAGGTAGCCCTACCATTTGCTGTCAGACTAGACTTCCATTCACTTACAGTGGAACACCTGAAAGAAACTGCCAAGTTTGAGAGTCTGCAGCTCATGTGTCATTGACTGGTCTGCACTGAATTTTACAAATGTTGTTCTTACTGATGTAGTAGACATTCTCTGAAAGAAGCTTGCAAAAGTGTCAACAAACTACTGAGATAAAAAAGACTTTTTACAAAGAGCACTTTTACAAGTTTCATTTCCTGGCCAAGTTACTCCTCCCATCTCCCCTTCTTCAGTGGACCAGAGTCTCACATGTCCAGCTTAGCTAGATTCAACTAATTAGTCAGCTATGCATGGCAATAGACATCAAACAAAAATCACAGTCTGGTGTGCCACTAAAACTGTTCCCTTATATGTCTTTTTACTTCTGACTAGCATTTCATAAGAATTATTTTTAAAAAAAGTATACGTGTCAATCCAGAGTTTAGGCCAAACTATTCATTTCTTAAAATGTGCACAGTAAAATATTCAATTTAAATTGCATTCTGGCTGCTCACGTTTGCAAAGTTATTCTGTTATAGAATAACCTAAACAATGGTATTTAATGCCATGCTTTACATAACAATCCAACAGTTCTTGGTTTCTTCTTAACAATGACCTGCCAGCCTCTGACGTGGCCCAGTATTTTCTGTTACTATTGCTTTATGTAGTTTGTCTTAGTTGTATACTTGTAAATGTCATTAGTTGTTCATGAGAATCCAGCACCTTTTTTTAAAAAGTATTATGGATTATAGTATGTTTGAGCAGAAGTATAAGCCAAAATTAGGAACACTTGTGGGGTACACTGATAAGCAATCCGGCATGCCTACTCATTTGTCCTCCATTACAACTACTCTAAATCATACAGGCATGTACATACTTCATAACACACATGTATTGAAACAGTGCCAGCAGCTGTAGCAGTGGTACCATACTCCAAAGAGGCACTTGAACAATGTACTGACAAACACAGTGCAATGTATATATCTCATTCAAGTAATGATGAAATTGCTAGAGACAACACTGAACATAGTTTTACTCTTAATCCCTCTATTTCACAATGCATAACATTCACACCACACTTACAAAGGCACACCTCCACTCCTTACACACACACAGGCAACCACAACCACACAACATACCAATCAACTCTGAGGCTTTTCCTACCTCTCTGCAAAACACTGCTGTAATGGCTTTGGCAAATGAAAACAATTGATGGATGTCAGTTCAGGACTACCAATCCTAGCTATTGGAGCCAGTCCACTGCACTTACAGAAGTTGCTCCCTTCAGCAGGGCATCAAGCAGGTATCAATACAGATTTGCTCCATAGTTGTTTTACACCACACACCAACACAAAAAAACAATGATACATGGTTAATATGGACAAATCTGTTTGTTCAATGTCACTACACTTGTCTCTAAACCCAGTCTTTTGACACCTGCTACCCATCACATTGTCAATACTTGACAGTCCACAACTGCAAATATTGCTGTCCATTACACTTTGACTAGCAAAGAAACAGGCAGACACGCACACACATTACATGTGTTGCTGAACAGTGGGGCTTTGACTCCCTCTCCTGAAAACAGTGCTGTAATGGCTAAGAGGTGCAGAAACGTTTGGCACATGTTAACTCAGGACACCCCACAGATGTTGCAGCAAGCCCATTACACTGACACCACTATTCCCCAAGTATAGCTTCAAGTCACTGTCAGTTCAGCTTTGCTCCACAGTTCTGTAACTCCATATATGCAATAATCACACACAAACTCACACACACATACACACACACACACACACACACACACACACACACACACACACACACACACACACACACACACAGATCCAGCACGTCACATGACCATGATGCAGTGGCCAATTCTCTGAAAACTATGTTGCATAACTAGTGGTCCAATCAACTGTTGTTTTCCTGTTTTTGCACACAAATACACATGCGTGTGTGCTCAACTTATACATGATCGTCCCAACACACATAAAGACACCCCCCCCCCTACACATACACCATCACCCACCCTACATATTAAAAGAGAACACTGCATCACTTACTTCAAAGTGTAGGAAAGAAACCTCATTAATTCAGAAACTAAAACAGTAAGCATATGAATAACAACAGAAACCATAATGTGTGAATGCTGTTGAATAACAATGAACCTGATTGCTTCTGATATGAAGGGAGTGGCATTTCGGGAAATGTCAGTCATATCATCTTAAAGGGGACTGCAGACATCAGGACTGCTCAGTGTGCTTAGGTTTTGAACAAAAGTCAATGGAAGAAGAGGTTTGACAAAAAGTAATAGGCCAACAGTTATGCCACAGCTACCCATGAACCCTACAGGTATCTTAATTGTTCTGTCTGACGGCTTGCCATCCATCTTACTTCAAAGGAAAGAAAAAGTATAATAATCACCGTGATTCATGTAAAATGGACAAAATCTAATGACATCAACTTTTTGCATTCCGTAAGCATCCAAACACATTATCTATAAAAGCATTGCATCTCTCTCCTTGCAAATGTGTAGAAATTTACTCAGGATACCATTTATCATCTCAAAACACACACGCACAGACACACACACACACACACACACACACACACATATATATATATATATATATATATATATATATATATATATATATATATATATATATATATATATATATAGCATCTGTAAAATTCACATACACACATGCAAATGTCAAATGTCAGTACACACATGGGTGTAGCCATTTTTTTTAGTTTGTACTCTAATGTTCCACCCTGCTGCTCCTCTCACTATGAATTATTGTGCCTATCCCTGCAGTCACCTTTGTTGCCCTGCCCCCAAATTCTGACAGATCACCAGGCCACCACATGTTCCCACAAAAGCAGTTAATGTGTGATTGTACATTGCAATGTAACACCATGATGTCATGCATTTTCCTGTTCTCGGTTTTAAAACATTATTCCATTCAGATTAATATACTCCTACCAGACTCTTATTAATAGTGTTGCAATGCAACAAGCCAATGTACCACAACATGATAGTCAGTCCCACTAATAACCATACACAAACTTAACTAGCATTTAATGTTATGCTGATACAAACCCTTCGCCCACATCAAGGTAGCCAGTCCAAAGGGTCCACTTACACCAAAGATCAAACACTATATTACTCACCTACAGACATATATTTTGACTGTTGAAGTGAGCTGTCTGAAATTCCATCTTTGGCTTGGTTAACAATCTTAATAAGCTCAAAGCAAGCAGCCCAAGCTGAAACACAACATACAATGTGTGCTCCTAAACACAATTGCACCCATTTTATAAACCAACTCCTTCAAACTTAGAGGGAAATTAGCTGTTAGCCAGACACAAAATTAGGTAGTAATTAGTACCCTCAGCACCACAAATTAATAGAAATTCAAAGTCAACATGCTCAGATAATATGAAGACAGGACATATCAGTGCCTACAGTCTAATAAAACTAAGCATTACTTTTTATTTTGTATTTGCTTCCTTCAGATGGCTTTATTCAGGGGAAAGGTTTGAAATGCTTCTATACTGATGCTGTGGATGAGATGCAGTTTTCTTTGTCAATTATTCGGGCTTTTGCTTTTTCCAGTACACTGTATTCTTTTGGTGGAATTTGTTTAGCTCTGTAGCTGTAGACTTGGAATGCATCCATGCCTGGATGAATAAAAATCATCTGAAATTTGATACATAGACAATGGTTGCCATAGTTTTGCATGCCACTCTGTGGTATGTCTCTGCACCAGCTGTGTCCCTTGATATGATTTATAACAGTGACATACTGGAATTTGTTTCAAAGATGAATGGCATTTGTAGCTTTGAAAACAAGTTATTATTAAAGGATGAGACTTTGAAGAGTTGTGTTTTCATGTAAGGAACACCACCATTATAAATCACTTTATTCCGCCTACAGACCTTCCCTATCTTTCTTTCTAAATGCTTTGATATATTCTGGACTGCACTCCAGGGCCTGAAAACTATTAAGCTTAACTGTATACAAATGCAAAACTCAACAGCCAGCTACTTATTGAAGAACCATGTTATCATATCATACCAGTTCTGCATGAACTTATGTGCCAGCAGATTACTGTCAAAGTATAACTGCTCTCCTATTATCTGTGAGATCTCACACAGTATCAGCTGTCCTGTCCCCTGTGCTCAGCCATCCAGGGGCTACTATGACTTCTAGTTGTCCAACTTAAATCTCTTGGCTTTTGGGCCTTTTCTTACTGCACCTCTGGAACATGATACCAAGTTGGTAGAGAGACTCCTCCTCCAATGTGAACTAGGTGGCTGGTACTGTCCCCACTGAGAGTTCAAGTACTCCTTAAAGGCCTATCTTTTACAATATGTTGTGATATTTATTGTATTTTACTATGCACCTTATTTTCATAATGCATTTTATCTTGGATGTTGCTTTCCTTATACTCTTTTCATGTATTTATTATTATTTCTTGCAGTTTCGTCTTACAGATGCTTTTGCATTTGCGTTCAGGCTTTAGCATGCTAATGCTTGTCTTTCGGCGTTTCCCGGTAGGGGTCGCCACAGAGGAACTCTGGTCCACTAATGATTGGCAGTTAGTTTTTATGGTGTCGAGTTGCTAGCCCGATACCCAACCTTCAACGAAGGCACACTCATTCAACACATGTCTTTCAAACTCCCACTCGACCGCGGGGAGGACATGACAACTCCACACAGAAGGCACTCCAAACCCAAGCCGAGAATCGAATGGGAGAACCTCTTGCTGTGGGGCAACAATGCTACCGCTACACCACCATGGCTACAGACTTTAGCATGCTAATGTTTGTTGTTTGTCTTTCAGCTTTTCCTGGTAAGGGGCACCACAGCGGAACTCCGGTCCACTAATGATTGGCAGTAGATTTTTATGAAACACAGAGGTGCCAGCTTGACGTCCAACCTTCAATGAAGGCACGCCCATTTATGCACGCTTGTCTTTCGAATGCTACCCAACTGTGGGGAGGACATGCAGACTCCACACAGAAGGCACCCCCAAGCCAGGCCGAGAATCGAATGGGAGAACTGCTTGCTGTGAGGTAACAACGCTACCGTCATACCACCGCGGCTGTACAGGCTTTAGCATGCTAATAAACTTAGAAAAACAAATGACCAGTAACTCAAGACTAAACCCAGGATACTTTAATGATAAACTTTAAAACCCATAGTTGAGCACTTTCTTCACTAAGGACATCATTAGAATCATTGAATTAATTAGTTGAGTACAATCAGTGAATAAGAAGTCAATTCATGACATGCCACCATTGAATACACCAGTCGCAAGTTAGAAATATCTGACCAATCATAGTCAAGGACAAATGTAAAATCACCAATGTACTTTAAAAAAGAATAGGCATATGGAAGTATGAAAGTAAAACAGACATTTAAAGAGCTATAACAAATATTAAACTTTCGATACCCTGTTTTTTAGTTCACTAGAAACAAATATTTATGTAGCTTGGTGTGTGTCATGTCCTACATTTTACATCCATAAAACTAACAATGCACTTAATAAGAGGCTATATCAACAAACCTACAGTATAACTAAAAAAAGACAACAAAAGTGCCTTGGCGAGACATGTTTTCTGTTTATTTGCATTTTGTGTTACGTACCATAATTCATGGCTGAGGGAGCAAGCCTGGACACTAAGCTTGGTTATAGCATAAAGAAGATGATGTTGCTGGATCTGTTTAAGAATACTATCACTTTGGATAATAATCTGCTTATCCAGTGCAATTTGGAGTTAGTGGAGACTGCTGAAACCATTGGTGCTGAGAATGTAGATATGGCTATGTTTAATTTATTGTTATATAACTTTGAATATAAATTATTCAAGTTGAAAAGGATGCAGTGGCAGAGATTACATCTGGATGCCTGCCTATGCCACAAAGTTGTCCCAAGGGGGTCTACGAGTCCTCTGCATGCCATCTTATGGGGACCATTACCCTGAACTGTTAAGAAGGTGGCAGGTGATGAATTTCAAGGTATGTTTTAATTATATTAGGCTGCTGCTTGATTTCTTTAAACCTATGGAGATGAACTTAGCCTCTGAAGTACAAAAACTGTTTAGTGACTTGAGCAGTGGGTTTGCTACTGAGTGATGTGAAAAATGTCTGGATGATCTACTGCTTAATGTTGCATGTTTTAATTCAAAGTTACAAAAACAGAAACGTAAGAAACTGGAAAGAGACTATAATGATTTTAAAAGTGGACACATTTTTCTGTGGCCACATACATCTAATGCTAAACCACATACTGCAGAGAAGCAGAATGTTGCGGGTGCATTTGTGAATGAAGGATCGGAAGCTGCTGGAGTTTCAAATGAAGTTCCTGAAGCTTCGTAACACTCTTGCTCAAGAGGACCACCGTGTTGAACTTGGTACAAGGAAGACAAATGAGAAACTGACTGTCCCTTTAAACTCTGACAGTCTTTACAGGCTCCCAGCACCTTTAAGGAATTTCAAGCAAATGACCTAGCCATGGTCTTTGAGCAGAGAAAATCGGAAGAGGTGTCAGTCAGTAGAAGAGGAAGAGATGGTCATAAACAATCAGAAACGAGGGCGGCATGTACATCGTTAGTTTATAACCTCTCTTTTAAACTGACACCTTTGCATTTGAGTGTTCTTGGCATGGGCCCCACTTTTATACCAGCTGTAGCTATGGATGTATGTAATGTTGTACTGGGAGTAAGAATGTTTGCTAGAGAGGTTATGCTTAAATTGTTGTTTAAAAATTAGGTTAATGATTGTAAGATGCACAGAAAGCCCAATACGTTTAATCCTCCTCTTAACTCCACTTTAGAAGCCTTTGGGCAGGTTTGTGAGCAGGAGTTATGTCAAGTGCTTACAAATAAAATAGGTGTTTTTTTAATTTAATGAAAGAGCAGTCTGCAGCATTGGAAGAACTTATGTTATTAGACTCCATACGTATTAGGCCCGCTGATAAAGGAGGTGCCTTAGTAGTAATGGATACTGGCTTTTATATTGACAGTATGTTGCAGCACTTGTCGGATGAGAAAACAAATCATTATATAGATTTTACTAAAATAGCTTCCTTTATTAAGAAGGTACATTTGGTATTATATGATTTACTTATGCAAGGTTTGATCACATATGACCTCTATACTTATTTTTCTGGTTGAGAAACCAGTGTTGCCCGTACTAAATGGTTTACCCAAAATATACAAGGATGATTTAATCCCACCTACGAGACCCATTGTGGCAAAATAAGGCTGGATAACAGAGACTCTTTCAATTTTTGTAGAAGATGAATTGAAATATGCCTTAAAGAAGGCTCCAGCTGTTCTAAGAGATACTGAGGACCTTTTGTCTAGACTTTTTAAGAAGGTTCAGAATACTGACTGTTCTGGATTATTGCTGGTAACAATGGATGTGAATACCTTGTTCATGGTTATACCTAATGATTATGGTGTGGATGCAGTTAGGCTTTTTCTGCACAAGCATAGTGTCTATACGCATGGTCAGATTGTTTTGATTTGCACTTTATTAGAAGTTATTCTTGAAAATAATATTTTTGTTTACAATAACAATTTTTATTTGCAGATGCTTGGCATAGCTATGGGTACAGCATGTGTCAATAGCTATGCCAATATGGTGATGGTCTACTGGGAAGAAAAGTATATTTTTAATAACAGCTTGCCTTCTAAAAATCTGGTTTATTACAGTAGGTTCATTGATGATGTGTTTGTTTTATGGCAAGGTACCATTGATGAGTTACATCATTGTCTTCACGAATTACATAACAGCACAGATTTTTTTTCAGGTTTATTATCTCTTCCTCGTATGTGTCCATTGATTTTGTGGATGTTCCCATCTACAAGGGTATTAATGGCCTTTTGGAAATGTCTATGTATAGTAAGCCTTGTTAGAGGAATAGCAAACTGCATCGAACCAGTATGCACCTTAATCATATACTCACGAACATCTTAAAGGGACAATTTTTACATGTATCGAGGTTATGTACAAACAAAGTGGATTTGCAACATTATAATGTTAATTTAATTACAGAATTTTATGAGAGAAGTTATAGAAGAAAAGTAATTGAGGAAGTCCTAGCTGAAGTACTGGGTTTGAGATGTACATCAGGAAAACCTTATTTTTTGGATAGAGAGATAAATACGGGTAATAATGTTAATGTAGAAATGAGGATGCCTAGGTTAGGGCTTACGTTTATTAATAATATAAATGAAGTGTGTGGGGTTATAAAGCATAATTGGCCCATTTTATTGACTGATGACATGGTAAAAAAGATTGTTGGCACTCAACTAGGTTTTTATTTTAAGAATGCCAAATATTTGAAGCAGAGATTATGTTTTAAATACAATTTTTTTGTGTACAGAATGACCCTGATCTGTTAGGAAAGGTACACATCCCTGTCATACCTGCAAGGCTTGTTCATATGTGTCAAGCTCCCCTGAATTTATACACCCGTCTACAAATGTTTTATACAGACTTAGATTCTATGCGGACTGTAAGAGTAAAGACCTGGTCTATCTTGCTACATGTAATGATTGTCCATGTTTCTATGTCAGAAAAACTAACCATAGTTTTAAAGAGAGAGTATTATACCCCCTGTGGGAGTGGTTACTGACTTGAAACTGTAGTTTTATTGGCCATTTTGGGTCAATTCCAAACTCCTTCATCTTCCTCTCTTAAAACCTGGTTGCCTCGTGGTTTTGGCATCTTTTCAGGCTTGTTGGCTGTTGGAGAAGCACCCACCAAGAGGAGAAAACGCTGATAAAAGAAAGGAGCCACTTTTGAGATGTTAAGTAATTTTCCTCTGTTTATTTGCTAAGTTTTTCTGCATAGCCACCTATTTTGAGCATTTTCTGGCTTGTTAAACTTGATTTCTGCATAAGTAACTGTATTTAGAGCACAACCTAGAGCTGTTTACTGAATTTTCTGTTTGCACTTATTTTTAAAATCATTTTTTTTCTCAAAACTTGCATTTTATCTGTCTTTGGACTAGCACTCTTGTGTGGGGTCATTTACTGCACTGTTATAACTTGTTGATACTTGTGAACCTCTGCTATGTCTGAAAAAAACAAAAAAAATCTTGCTTTTTTCCCACTTTTCTGAGATTTAAAAAAGTTCAGTTACAGGCTTGCTGTTCTTGAACTGTTTGTAAGTTTCTTGGAGGCCATTTTTTCTTGGGCTAAAGGGAAGTCTCTCTGTTGATCAGTGGCAGTGAAAAACATTGAGCAGCCTGCCTGCCCCTGTGGGAGTGGTTACTGACTTGAAACTGTAGTTTTATTGGCCATTTTGGGTCAATTCCAAACTCCTTCATCTTCCTCTCTTAAAACTTGGTTGCCTCATGGTTTTGGCATCTTTTCAGGCTTGTTGGCTGTTGGTGAAGCACCCACCAAGAGGAGAAAACTCTGAGAGAAGAAAGGAGCCACTTTTGAGATTTTAAGTATTTTTCCTCTGTTTATTTGCTACGTTCTTCTGCATAGCCACCTATTTTTGAGCATTTTCTAGCTTGTTAAACTTGATTTCTGCATTAGTAACTGTATTTAGAGCACAACCTAGAGCTGTTTACTGAATTTCCTGTTTGCACTTATTTTTAAAATCGTTTTTTTCTCAAAACTTGCATTTTATCTGTCTTTGGCCTAGCACTCTTGTGTGGGGTCATTTACTGCACTGTTATAACTTGTTGATACTTGTGAACCTCTGCTATCTTTGAAAAAAACAAAAAAACAAAAAAATCTTGCTTTTTTCCCACTTTTCTGAGATTTAAAAAAGTTCAGTTACAGGCTTGCTGTTCTAGAACTGTTTGTAAGTTTCTTGGAGGCCATTTTTTGCTTGGGCTAAAGGGAAGTCTCTCTGATGATCAGTGGCAGTGAAAAACATTGAGCAGCCTGCCTGCCCCTGTGGGAGTGGTTACTGACTTTAAACTGTAGTTTTACTGGCCATTTTGGGTCAATTCCAAACTCCTTCATCTTCCTCTCTTAAAACCCTCTTTTGCACGATTTTGCGCGTTTTTGTGCATAGCACAACAGCGGGCAGTGCCGCCTAATTGGGTTTAAACTATTCCTGGCTCCACAAAGTCTGCTCTTCACTTTTTCCCTTAGAACTGCTCTATCTCTCAATTTAAACACCATATTCTCATTCTAAGGCCCTTCACTGGTCCAATTAAGTAATCCTACAAGTTAGCACTATTAAACCATAAGCACTACTTACTCTTATACTCTCTACGATTACCCTGTCCTCTATTGGTCCATCTTAAATTCAGTTTCCCTATATTACTCTAGCATGTCCAAAGGTCAGTCAATGGTTTCCTCTCCAGTCCAACTGGTAAATCTGGGAATTTTGAGGCAATGTTACAACTGTCTCATGTACACGGACAACCCTCTCCTCCTCCAAACAGGTTCAAATATATGTGAGAGATGCAGCTATTTAGCCAAACTGGAGGCTGAGCTCTCTCATCTCAAAACTGGTGTAACCAGTCAGGAGGAGAAGGTAACCTCACACAACACAATTCCAGTTTCACATAGTCCCACCACATCAGTGAACCAAACATATAAATACACAAAAACATACTCGGAGGCTCTAAATAAAAATCTACCTAAGCAACAGAGACCTCCAAATCAGACATCCAAGCAAATGCTACCTCAAAACAAAACACGCACAACACATAACCCACAAAGTCAGTGTGCCAAGCAGCCACAGCCCTTAAGGCTGAATAACACACCTGATACTCTTGTAATAGGTGACTCTATTGTCAGACACACTGATGTCCTGCTCACCAGGCTGAATAAAGAGAAGGTCACGGTGAGCTGCCTGTCAGGTGCTAGGATCCACCACATAACGCAAGCACTCAGGTCACTCCAAAGCAAATACAAATATGACTCAGTCATTGTACATGCTGGTGTGAATGACCTGAGATGTACCTCCCTGGACTACATGAAAAGAGACATAGAGGAGCTCTCTGATCATGTAGCCCAGGCTGGTATGACCCTGACCTTGAGCAGCATCTTACCCTCACCTAGAATGATGCCACAGTACAAAGACAAAATGATCGATTTTAACAATTGGCTAAAATTTTGGTGTCATTCAAAGGGGATCCAGTGTCTGTCAGCCTGAGATAACATGCTCGACAAGCCACGTTGCTTCACTAGGGACGGCTTGCACCTGTCACCACTGGGCTTTCGGATATTGGCAAAGGCTCTTGCCACCCCCATAGTGCCTTTTTTAGGCAAGGATCAAAAGTCAAACCCACCCCCATAGACAGCACAAGGAACAAGAAACTAAGGGTAATGCTGCTTAATGCCAGAAGTTTTAACCTCAAGATGCATGCACTCGAAGCTCTCCTCATTATGGAGAACATCGATATCTGTGCAGTGACAGAAACCTGGTTCAAGGCTCCAGAGAGCACCCTAGCACTACCAGGCTATACCTCATATCATGCTTTTCGGCCCCAAAACCCAGACCGAACCACAAAAGGAGGGGGAGTTTCCATATTTATCAAGGATATCCACACCTCCAGGTTAGTGGCATTGCATGAAGTATCGGAGACCATCCATGTGCAACTAACAGTGGGCAAGACTGCTTTTCAGTTTATAGCATCCTACAGACCACCCTCTCAAAGTCAGGAATCCCACTTGGCTTTCCTGAAAACATTGGAGAACATGAAGATCTCTCCGAACACCATTATATTGGGTGACTTCAACTACCCAAACATTGACTGGGAGCACTACTCAAGCCCCAGCACCTTAGCCCAAAGGTTCCTGGAAATTATAAACTCAAATGCTATGGAACAACAAGTTACCACTCTCACAAGGGGGGACAACATACTAGACCTGATCATTACCAACATGGGGACTCTATGCTCCACACCAGAAGTATATCCCTCATTGGTAAGATCAGACCATAAATTAATTTCACTGGATGTCCACATCCCGACCCCACCCCCAGCCCAGAAAACCACAGTGAAAAACTTCTCAAAAGCAAACTTCTCACTTCTCAAAACCGAAGTGGAATCCTTCAAGGCCCCAGGGCCAGTGGAAACTACGGCCCAAACTGCAGAACCCTATATAAACGCATTCTACGGACATCTCCAGGAATGCATGGATCATGCTATCCCAAAGAAAACCAAGACCCAATCATCCAAAGGCAGGCGTCCAGTCTGGTGGACCCCTGCCATAAATAAACTGTACAACAGAAGGAGGAAGCTACTACATGATAGAGCAAAATCCCTAATAGGGAAGGCATCTCTGATCAGTACTAGCAAAAAATTACGATCCCTCATAAAATCTTCCAAGGCCAGCTTCGAGAGAAAAATTGCACAGGACACCAAAGACAATCATAAGGCTTTTTTCAGTTATGTTAGGATCCTGGGATGCAACTCCCAGACTTGTTCTGAGTTGATTCTAAACGACAAAAATACACTGAACCCACAGACATCGCCAATATCCTGGCAGACAGGTTCAGTGCAAACTTCTCCACCCCCAAAGAGCAAGTATCTATCCTGGCAGAGGGCTGCCTCCCAAACATCTCTGATGCTCAGGTGAAGGCTGCCCTCTCCAAAGCAAAAACACTGCTTCCATGGGACCAGATGGTGTCCCAGGTTGTGTCCTACATGAACTCCAAGAGGAACTAATCCCTCAAATAAAACAGCTATACAATCTCAGCCTCACTACAGGATATGTGCCCACAGAATGGCATACAGCAACAGTGGTCCCACTCCACAAAGGTGGAGCCTCTACGGACCCTGGAAACTATCGCCCCATAAGCCTGACTAGCTTAGTCTGCAAGGCTATGGAGAGGATCATCATGGAGCTCATAAACAAAGACATTGGGGACCTTCAGACACTAGATCCTACCCAGTTTGGCTTTGTCAAGGGCAGATCCTGCCTTTTGAACCTGGTTGACTTCTTTGAAACAGTCACCAAAGCCATAGATGAAGGGAAGGTAGTCCACACAGCCTATCTAGACCTTGCAAAGGCATTTGACACAATACCCCACTCGGGCATCATAGATAAGCTATCCAGCTTAAATATAAACCCCTATGTCACAAGATGGGTCGCAAACTGGCTCAAAGACAGAACCCACAGAGTGAGAGTTGCTGGAGCCATGTCAGACTCGAAACCAGTCATAAGTGGCGTCCCACAGGGTTCTGTCCTGGGACCACTCTTGTTCGGTATATACTTTTCCGAGGTACAGGCAAACGTGGGAGGACTATGGCTCACCAAGTTCGCAGATGACTGCAAACTGGGCACCATAATCGACTCTCCAGCTGACACAAACATCCTTCAAAAAGGTCTCACAGAGACAGATAACTGGTGCCAGCGCCATGGTTTAAAGCTAAATGCCAAAAAATGTATAGTCATACCCTTTGGCAAAAACAATGTGCCCACAAATTACCACATAGGCAGAAACCCATTAAGTACAGAGAAAGTTATTAGGGACCTGGGGACCCAAGTTGATAGCAATCTCTCCTTTGAAAACCACATTGCCAAAGTGGTTAGAAAGACCTTCTACAGAGCCCACCTCATCACGAAGGGTTTCACATCTAGATCAAGAGAGGTAATCATGCCCCTTTATTCATCCCTCATCAGGCCCATCATAGGATACAATGCCCCTTTTGGGATGTACCTTACCCGACACCTGCAGCAATTAGAAAGACCCCAAAAGTATCTCACCAAGAGGATCAAGGGTCTCAAACAGATGCTATATGCTGCTCGGTTAAAAAAACTCCAGCTCTACTCAGTTGCATACCGCCTACTTCGAGGCGATCTATGCCTGACATACAAAGCTATGTCAAATCCAGAATTAATGGATATGCTCCACCTCAGTAAATCTAAATCCCTTAGAGCCACACGCTCGAGGGACTTGAACCTCAGCACAGAAATAAATAGAACTTGCTGGAGGGACAGGTTCATAACCCAGAGGCTCCCTTCGCTCTGGAATAGAATTCCAGTTCATGTGAGGCAGAGCACCTCACTGAATCTCTTCAAGAAGAATCTCGATGGGTGGATGGGGGATCATAGGTTTGTCCCAGGGATTACTCCCATGTCACTATTAGACAGAGGCACAGTAAACTAAACCTTAAAAAGGGCACAGTATACTCAAATCAAGGGGTGGCGTAAGCCATACAGAATCGGGCTAGGCTTATAATTGCCCCAGGGCAGATAGCCTAGTATGAACCTATGAACCTATAGAACACATAGGTGATATTAGAAAAAATGTTCAAACAAATGTTTTGCATAAACATGTTTCTCCGAATACTGGACACACTTTCTCTTTTAGGATGTTACAGTTAACTAGTGTTAAATTAAGGGGGGGCTGTGTGGTGAACAGGACTGAGATTAATAAGGTAAAATGGATCATTATTTTACAGGCAGATAGAGATTTTGGTGTAAATGAGAGTGTTCCTTTAAAATCCTATCTGCTTTCACATAACCTTAAGCATTGATTAGGTGTCTTGACAACAGTAAATTGGTTAATTACTTGATTATTGTGATTATAAAATGGTATGTGTTTTATCTTTTATTGGTATTTTGGTCTGAAGAAGTGTTGTACACGAAAACACTTACCTTTTTATAAATATTCAGTATTCATCGGCTGTGCTTCTCATTCATTTATTTTTAGTTATTCTTTTTGTGTCAGACAGACTTTGATTACGGTGGTCTCTTTCTATTTATTCACATGTTTTGACATGTCAGTTTTGATAAATTCATATTTTGTGTGTTGGAACAAATCAACCTGAGCCCCTTTACAGGGGACTGGAAGAATCTTTTGCTACACTGGGAAATAATCTGGCAGCTCTGGTTGGATGCTATGAATCATCGCACTCTTAATGAAGCAATATCTATTTCTAGTGAACTTAAAAACAGGACATCAAAAGTTTAATATCTGTTACAGCTCTTTAAATATCTATTTTACTTTCCTACTTCCACATACCTTTTCTTTTTTAAAGTACATTGGTGATTTTACATTTGTACTTGACTATAATTAGTCAGATGTTTCTACCTTGCGACTGATGTATTCAATGGATGAGTGTCATGAGGTCACTTCTTATTCGTTGATTGTACTCAATTAGTCCATGGTTCTGATGATGTCTTTAGTGACAAAAGTGGTTAAATGTGGGTTTTAAAAGTTTTTCATTAAATTATTCTGTATTTAGTCTTGAGTTATTGGTCATTTGTTTTTCAAAATTTTGGTAGTTTACATACCAGTTCAGGTGGTTCACTTGGTTGTGTTTTTTTTGTTATAAAACTTAAACTAGAGCTTAAGATGGCTAGAGGCTTACCTTGTTTACATGGTATAACAAAGACATGGTTCAAAATCCCATCCTGCATTCCACAAATGCCTTGCTAAAACTCTTTCCACTCAGTCTGGCCCCTTGAGGAAAGAGGTGGTATATCCATTTTCATAATTCAGTCCTTTAAAAAGTAGGATTATTAAAAAAATGTGGATATAGAGTACTTCACACTTAGATTTATGTCGCAAAATTTATATATTCCAAAAATTCCCTGTCTTTGGGACAAGCTGCCACTTTACATCAAACAAAAGTATCTCCTGTGTTCTCTTTAAATAACAACCATGATGAGAGTTAATGCATATGATTAAGGCAATGAGCCATTAATGAACTGCTTCCTGTAGTCCAGTGCTTGATTCTGTCTACGTTCATTTACCTGTCATGTAACTCATGTCACTTAACCAGACACCGCTGTGGAGCCATTGGGAAAGTGGACTAAGTTACTCAATGGTCTTGTTGACTGCATGTTTAATATCAATGAACCTTAAAAGAGGATCTGTTAATTCACCCCTGAGCTGTGTGTTTGTGTCCTTTTACTTAGCGATAGTTATAACATGTTACTGCAACCCTTACAGGCACTTCAAGAGCTCAACCACTTCCTTAATAAATTAATAATCATCTCCATAATAGAATTTTCTTGAACTCCCTCAACTGACATGAATAAATGGGATGCAAAACTCCTAGACTTCACTGTAAAAATCACAAACAAATTGAAAAAGTACCCGCAAAAGTAAAAATTTGTTACATATAATCCAAGGAAATAACCCTGTCAACTGAGGTAAGCAATACATTGCTTCTCCACATTTTCACTCTAACCACAGTGCTGTGGCATTCGTCATACACCAAAGCAAACAATTATGGTGCTCTAAACAATCACCTTGCATCATCCAGCCAAGACTGTATATTGCCTTCTTACAATATACCAATGAATTGTTCATGGCCCTCTAAAGAAACAAGGCTGACTTTAACATAGTAAAACAATTTTCTAAAGACTCAGATGCAAAAGGAAAGTATCTACAGAACTTTCAAACTTTATGCAGGTAGAAAGATTAAAGTTAGCTCCATCCCCAAATAACCTATTAAAACAATCAATAGAAGCAAAGATCCAGTCCAGGTAAAACCCGCAATCTGGATGTGTGACAATAATAAAACCTATTGTAACCATATCCACAAAAAAACAGAATATAGTATGCTGGATCAAACAGTACCATCATCAGACAGTCAACAGATAAAGCTAACACTTCAGCGCATGTATTTAGAGCTCATTTCAGTTCACAAAGGTAAACTCATTCTCTCTTTCTCTCTGCAAAATGATACCGTCTGAAACTGCAGTCAACATGGTCACCTTTGCCTCAGTAAGTTCAGGAAGACCAATTCCATGGACCAGGAAAAAATACCAAAATGCACAGTTTGTGCAATCAGAATTAGCCATGCATGTGCATTATGAATATCATTAAAATTAATATGTTCCCGAAATTTGAAAAAGCCTTCTGTTGCTCCAATTCATATGGGAGGCTGTTCCACAGACTGTAATACCTATATGCCAATCAAAGCATATAAAGTGTAAACTGATGTAGAGAACCACTATGAAACAGACAGACAAGACACAGGAAACCTTTTCCTTAACTGAACCCAGTAAGGTTTTCTCAAAAGTGTATCCTGCATACTAAATCTCAAAGTTTTCATTTGTGTGATTGCTCCCTGGATGAGGATTCATCTGTCTACACAGCTTAACCTGATAAAGCTAAAGATTTCCAACACTATACCCCATGACAGAACTATACACAAACTCAGGAATCTCTTGGTAAATGAAGCTATGATTCCTTGAGTCCACAAATGGAAACATGACCAAACATAGCAAATTAGAACATGAAAACAGCTATTCTCTCAATACCCTGTCACCAATGGAGTCCTACAAGGCTCTGTCTTGGGGGTCAATGCTTTTTAGTATCATTTTCTAAGATGTGAAAACTGACACTAGTGTCTGACTCACTAAATATACGGCTGATTGAAGAATTGGGAGTGTTGTTCTTAACCCCAGTGATACCACCGCCCATCAGACATTTAACATTACACACAGATGGTAAAGTACAAATGAATATGCCATTAAAGCTAATACAGCATTCTGATATTTGGTAACTCCCAACAGGTTTACACACTCAACAACAAAAAGCTGGCAAAATACTAAAAACCCATGAGTCCTTACAGGTGATTACCTTTCATCTGATACTTATATAGCCTCCACCACCTGCACATAGTATTTCTCTCCTTCTCCTCTCTAGGATTGAGATCTGTGCTACAGTGGTAATATCGCCCTTCGTACAACTCTTATTATACTAGTTATAAAGTAACGTGCCCTTTTTTGTAATCAAATCACATGTCATCTAGTGCAACTGGAGAAGGTAGAAAGATTCCCCAGACAGAGAGCGGAAAGGCTTACAAAAGTTTGTCTTTCAACAAAAGACTACAGCAATGTTTGCTTAGAAAACATGCTTGTTATTTCAACACAAAATGGCATTCAGACTCAGTAAACATTATTATGTCAGCCATAGTATGAAATGTGATGTTGCCTCCCATATCAACAGAATTATCTACTCCTCTCAGTTAAACTCAATTCATATAGTTATAACTTAAAAAAGGGACTGAAGTACAACATGACAGCCTGTAACTTCCAAAATGGAATTCATTGCATCAAAATGCTCAGTGGCAAACAGGCCTTAAGCATGACTAGGGATATCATTGGCCACCAAGAAATCACTAAATAACTGCCAGTTACTAACTGTGAAAAAATAGTCCAAAAGACTTTTGACTCAATACTAGCTGCTTTTTTTCTTCTCGGGCTATATTTACCTACACTCACTTTAAAATACTAGTTCTAAAATGCCCTTGTATATGGACTTAAAATCCTACAAAAATGTGATTAACCTGTACTCACAGCTTCAAGTTACAGACAAGTAAAAATAAGTAAATAGGCATGACTGAGCTCTCTGAATATGTATTTCAGGCAGGTATGTCCCTAGCCTTCAGCAGCATACTACCTTCACCTAAGATGGTACCACAATACAAACAAAAAATGATTGACTTCAGCAATTGACTTAGTTTTCTGGTATCATTCTAAGGGGATCCAGTACCTGTCAGCCTGGGATGACATGGTAGATAGACCACGCTGCTCTGCCAGAGATGGTCTTCATCTGTCACCTCTAGGATTTTGGTTACTGGCTAAGGCTCTTACCTCCCCACAGTGCCTTATTTAGGCAATGGCACAACAACAAAATTCCCAATGTAAAAATATCTTCAAAAAATCAAGCTCAAGGTTATGCTACTAAATGCTAGGAGTCTAAACCTAAAACTGCACTCACTGGAAGCAGCCCTCACTTTAGAAGATGCTGTTATCTGTGGAGTAACTGAGACATGGTCTAACGTCATGGAAAACACCATGGCCATGCCAGGTTATAATGCCTTCCACACATTCAGACCACAAACTGAAAGTGTTAGAACTAAAGGAGATGGAGTATCAATATTCATCAAAGATAAATACACGACTGATTTTGTATGGAATGGAAAACAGCAATCATCACCCTGTCACATAAAGGAGGGGCCTCCACAGACCATGGAAACTATAGGCCCATAAGCCTGACCATCCTAATCTGCAAGGCTATGGAAAGAATAATCATGGACCTTATCAGCAAAGATGTAGGAGACCTCCAAACACCTGATCTGACCCAGTTTGGCTTCATTAAAGGGAACTCCTGCCTCTTGAACTTGGTGGACTTCTTTGAGACAGTCACCAAAGTTCTAGACAAAGGCAAATCCATACATATGGTATACCTGGACATGGCCAAGGGCCTTTGACACTATTCCTCACTCAGGCATCATTGTTAAACTCATTCAGTTGGAGATCAACCCGTATAATGTCAGGTAGGTTGCAAACTGGCTCACTGATAGAACATACACAGTCAAAATAAATGATTCTACCCCGATCTGCAGACCCATAACCAGTGGTGTTCCACAGGGATTGGTGCTGGGGCTGCTATTGTTTGGAATCTACTTCTCAGATGTACAGGCTAACACATAAGGCCTATGGCTGACAAAGTTTGCTGATGATTGCGAACTAGGTGCAGTCAGTGAGTCCCCAAACAATGTCAACATCCTACAAGAGGGTCTTACACAGACAAATGACTGGTGCCAAAGTCATGGCCTAAAACTCAATGCAAAAAAAATGCATTATCATCTCCTTTGGCAAAGGCAGCATCCCTGCAGATTACCACATTAATAATAGCACCCTAAGCACACAATCATTGGGCACACAGGTTGACAGCAACCTTTCCTTTGATTACCCCATCTCCACAGTGGTAAGAAATGCTTACTACATTGCCCACCTCATAAGTAAGGGCATTGCATCCAGAACAAAAGAGGTTATAACCCCCCTGTACTCCTCACTCATAGGCCAATAACAGAGTACAGTGCTACCTTTGTTATGTACCTTACCAGGCACCTGCAGCAACTGGAAAGACCGTAAAGGTTTCTTATAAAGAATATTCAGGATCTTCAGCATATGACATCCACTGACAGTTTGAAATGCCTGTCACTATACTCTGTCTTACAGACTACTCAGAGGTGACCTCTGCCTTGTTTATAAAGCAATCTCAAATCCTGCTCTAATGGAAATGCTGCATATTTGTAAATTAAAGTGTATAAGATGCACTCAGTCTAGGGAACTCAACCTAGTATGCAGCATCAACAGGACTTGCTGGAGAGACAGATATGTCTCACAGAGGTTACCTCTCCTCTGGAACAAACTTCCAATTCAGATGAAGCAGAGCCCCTTGACGGCCCTATTTAAGCGTAATTTGGATGATTGGATGGGAAACCACAAATTCACCCCAGCAGTTTCACGTGTCCCTCCTGGACAGAGCCAGTAGTTGTTGACTTAGTTCCACTTAATGCCTTGATATTCTTGGGAATAGGGGTTGTACTCGGGTAGGCTTTTAAGGGCCCTAGGGCCATTAGCCTCACAATCTTCTGTGATCCCATGATCCTATGTAAGGTAAACACCTTAATTATTATGCCAGCCTCCCACCAGTACTAAGCTAGCTGCCCCTGAGGGACATTTTAAGCCTAGACAATTTCCCTTTTTTGTGCTTAAAATAATCTATCATTTGGTTATAGACTGGCCTTAACCCATCCCGTGATCGATAATTATATATTACCGCTAATGAAAATAATTGGAATCATACCATAGTTAATTTGAGGAGATCCAAAATGACAGGTAGTGTTCCACATTTTGGTGATAACTGTGAGCTTTGGATATGCTGCTTTAGAAAAGATGAGCTTAAAAATAAGCCAAATAAAATCAGTTTGGGTTAAAGGAATTTTTCCATGATAAGTACCAGACTATAGCCAAGCAGGAATGTGGATCTTCATCTTCAAAGTTGCAGCAAACATACCTAACCACGCCAGTCAACTGTCCTTGATTTCACAGAACATCCCCTATTTTGCCTCATATTTTTGCTACATCAATTGAAAAAAAAATGATTTTCTGCTCTCACAGTATTACAATCAGCTAATAATTCCAAACACTAGAGTTTGAAATGTCTTAAATGCTGATACAATGTTTTTAAAGGAATTAAGTGAATGACAGCATCAGAAAATGTCGCTGCTTTGGGTGTTTGTTCCCGTATTATTTTTGGTTTTGTTCAGTATTTTTGAACAAAGAAGTTGCCATATGTGCCCAACACTTACAGTAATTTGTGAATGAGAGAAGAAATGCCTTCCCTGGTTCTTTGTTACTTTAAATCTTTCCTGTCCTGCCCCTTAGTCTGTTCCACTAACCCAGCTCAGCAGCCTACTTCTGAACTGTAATGGTCTGGGTCTGATGCCTGTAGTTTCTGCTGCATGGCTTGCTGAGGGAGAAAAAAAACCCTGCTTAGGTCATTAGCTCAATGGACATTTTTCTGACTAATGACTATTATGCTGCCACTTTGCTTGTGTGATGTTTGTTTACTTTACAATAATGAGTAATGTAACATTAGTCATGTGAGAATGACATAGTCTGTTTGTGACTGCAAAAGCAGTTTGTGTGGGTGGCAGGGGTCTACTGCTGAAGAGATGAAATGTGATTTATGAGACAGTCCACAATAACAAACTACCCCAACATGAACCAGCAATATGGTACCCCTCCCCCCATGAATGTAGCTGATTAGGAGTATCAAAATGGCAGTGGGATTTCATTGACTTCATCTCTCTCACCAGCATACCTGTGTGGCAACAAGCCATTTCTCTTTTGCCTCCCCGACCAATTAATTCAACAGCAGTATGACTAAGTAGCTGCTAAATGCAGTGTACAACTTTGAATGAGGTGAGAACTTAGGTTGCAACAGGAACTGACCATTTATGATTAAAGATTAGGAAGATTTGGGAAATAGTAATACAGCAATTTTACTTTTTTTTTGGTTTTTAGACTGCTGCTCCGTTTGGTTGAAATATGTATGATAAGGTGTACATAACATATGCCTGCTGGCATCCTTGAATGCACACACACACACACACACACACACACACACACACACACACACACACACATTCATATATGGCACTGATTCTTTCGAATGAATCACATTTTACTAACTCTGAGTGATTAATGAGGCTAACATGGTGTTCCATGGCTGGTATGTGACAAAACTATTCTAAACAGCAACTCATTAACCCCGAGTACCTTCTCAGGGCGTCTTTGTGCTTACAGCCGAGCACTCTCTGAGACGCTTGAAAATCTATGCTGTTCCACCCGAGTGCCTTCCACAAGCGCCAGTAACTTTGCAGTAAAGTTTTAGCTCCACTGTTAAAAATTAAGTTGAAAAATACCTGAACTTTGTCAGGTATCTTCTCAACTTAATTTTCAGTGTGGAGTAACATCAGGTTTATATTGAACATTTACGAGAAAAATCAGCTTGCAAGTGCCATGCAGCTGCAACAGAGATCTTCCTTTACATCTGCAATAAGGTTAGTGTCATTGCAGAGAACTGGGCCCTGTAATACCTTGCAATCAATCGAAATTGCCATTCTGCTTTTTAGGTACCTAGCCGACCCTGCCTCTCGGGTCAAATACTGTGTTTTTATGTGAAATGTAGTAGTCTGTCAACTTTATAACAGCAATAAACTGTCCTGATTTTGTCTTTGTTCCCTCGGCCTTCAGTTATCTACTAGCCAATCGTGAAGAGCAATTTGTGGTGTTGTCATGACGTCCTGCTAGACTGGAATGTATGGCTCCCATGGATTGTAGGTAGAAGTTAAAGGGAGAGTGTCAAAGATGCAACTTTGAGAACACTTTTTTAGGCTATTCGCCTATTCCCGATATTTCAACATCCAAGATATTTCACACAGACAGCTTGCGACTACTACTCCTGGTTACTTTTGGCATACGGACTGCTCAAAGCACTTTGGAAACTGTATGGTGAGTTTTAGAGTTATTTGTGTTTTGGTTGTGTGTTCCGTGTTTTGTTTTACTTTACGGAAGCAAAATAGCATCCCCTTTAAAACAAGTTAGTGTCTGAAATTCTGACCAGATCGTTGAAGCCGGTAAAGGAAAGAAGCTTTGATGTGTGAAGTTTTAGGTCCTGAAAAAGCTTATCTTTGTAAATGTGTAGCTAAGAGGCTGCACTTCTTTATGAGATACCTTCTTCGCATTTTCAATGGCAGATATTGAACTTCAGAGTTAAACGCTGATGGTGTGAACGGGTGAATTAATTAGATATTGTTCAATTCTCTCTGTCACATTTTGTTTGCCCTTGTATCCTTCAGCTTTGTACCTGCACTAAGTTGTAGACAACTTCCTCCATGTTGTTCATGTTGATTTGCTGTTCTTTTTCAGTATCTTTGTCATTCAGTTCTTGTAGGATGAAGATTCGAAACTGTGATCCACAGCTCTGCCTCTCAACTGTCACCGTTTTCTGAAAAAAATTGCTCTTCATGAAAAACAATATCCTGTTAAAATTGTCACTGATTATGGAGGTAAGCTGTTCAGAGCTATGTCCTCCACTTGACAAGAGTTTTGCTTGAAACGCTTTTCATGAAGAGAATTGTGTGTGGTGGTGGGATACATTTTAATTAACCCTGATCATCATCATTATTTTTTCTCTACAGAGTGTTGGGATATTTCGCAAACTCCTGCCTTATTTAGTAGTCTTTTGTCATGCAGTTTGTCTGTTGGTTGGAAGTACTTGCTTCATCTTGTTTCTTCCTCTCTTAGATCTTTAAAAAAAAAAATCTAACTAACTTAGATATTGGAAAGGAAGGGGGAGGGGTGCTTTTAGACCAGATGTTTGGAGGGTACAGGGTGCAAATACACACTGGGAGTTAATACCACTAATTTGGAGTAGATGGATGGTTCTTCTAATACAAGTGATGTGGAATGATGACTGCTGTTAGCCTAGATGTTTGGCTTGAATGGCAGCTGCTGCAACTGCCAATATTTGAAATGGTTAATGACTGCTACTGGTTAAGATGTTTACAATGGTATGCAAAATTTTACGAGCAAATATTTCTTATGTTAATTTTATAACCAAAATGGTCAACTGTGGATGACCCATTTTCAGCTACAGCCTATAGTTAAGGTTCCACAGAAATAGTCATCAGTACACATTGAGAAAAATTACAGTTGGGAGTTTTATTAGTTGATGTGTAATGTTCAGTGTAACACACACACATATGTTAAAACTTCCCAAAATAATGTCTCTGAGACAGGTAGAGGTTGCTGCTAATTTGTGGTAGGTGGGGTACTGTTGGTGGTGCAGGTGTTTACAGCAGATGGAGATGGCTTCTAATGCATGTGCTGTGAGATGAATACAGTGTATTGGATGGTACTAGTGCAGATTTTTTGTATAATTGTTTTTCTGGTAGCTAATATGTTTGGAATAGGTGGTGACTGCTAGTTCTGTAGATGTTTGAAATAGTACAGATGTCTGAGCAGAGGCTGGCTGTTGGGGATTGTAGCTACTGCAGATGTTTTATGATGGAGAGCTGAGTGATGTCTATGTCGTTGCCACTAGAGATATTTGGGAATGTTGAGGCTCCCTGTAGGTCACATGTCAAATTGTACTGCCATTGGTGCAGACATTTAGGACAGATGGGGTTGATGTTTGGAGTGCATGAGGTATATCTGTTCTCACCTCTAAGGATAACTGACTCCTGCTGCTGCAAACATTCTGGGGAGCTGTTAATGCATTGGTTTGCGATGGGTAATGATGGTGGTTTATATCTATTACATTGCAGATTATGGGATTCCTGGAGCTAGTACTGACACCGGGGGGGGGGGGGGGTCTTCTTCTTTTGTAGATATTAGGAAATGATTGGGAGAAATTGCCACTGTTGTAGATGTCCAGAATTGAATTTAAGTTGTAAATTGTTTGTTTATAACTATGCATTTAAAACCTTTATGTTATGCAGCAATTTCTGTGCATTGTTTTTTTGTATTGGGGCATTAGTCACCTTATGATTTAACACACTGCTTCATTTTCTGACTGGGAGACATTGAGAATTGATTACTGTAAATCTTTATGATAAGAAACAACAAATATCATTGATTACAGAGAAATTGTCTGGTGTATAGTGTGAGTAAAAGCATTTCATTATGGTAATCTATTTATTTACTTACTACCAGTCCAGACAGTGAAGTTTGTAACAAGCTTTGCTTTAACTTGGAGACTGAAACTTAAATTTTAATTCACATTTATTTGTCCAGGAAGAAAAAGCGCCAGTCTAAACAATTGACCTTTTAGCAGGTCACTCTCACTGCTACTGACCATTGCTGTCCCACTGATGCTTTGGATTGAGGCTAAAATTCTGACATCTGTAGCCACAGAAAATTTCAATCATGTGAGTGTAGCGGTTATACTACTCATTAAACTGAAAACCTAAGATACTTGCATAAGCACATTGTAACACACTACATACTTTACTGCAAGATTGCTTTGCTTATTTCTGTTGGCTGTAATAAACTAATAAGTAAAAAAAAAAATTGTCCTGGCTTGTTTGATCTGTGTAACCAGATGCCTGCCTAAATGTGTTGTTGGTGGGGATAAAATGATAAAGGACAGTAGGCATGTTGCCTTTTAGTAAGCCTCTTGTGCATAAAAGGTAATTTTCTACTCCACTTGCTGCAGAGATGCAGTTAGCATTCCTATGTGATTGTTGACTTGTCAACAAATAGATTAGTGAATGCAGGCACTTCAGTATATGCTTCCATCCTTCACACACACATATGCTGCAACTCCCTCTGCCATATATAAATGTTCTCCACCATAGAATTTTGTGTTGAGAAAGTCTATCCTCATGGAAGTAGAAATGGACAATTATTTCCTGATATACTAGTCTGCCACCACCATTTGTTTGATTCTCGAATTTCTTAGGCTGCTTTATGACTTTATAGACTTTATGTTAGCTAGACAAAGTATGTCTATACTAGTGAACTTTCTGTATTATCTTTGTTTTATGACTTGTTGGGTGTTCGTTAGCAGGTTATTGATTTACTATGTGCTTCATGAGTTGTGGGCGAATACATCTTTGTAGGTTCATAGGTTCATAGATTAGTACTAAGCTAACTGCCCTTGCGAGCCAGTTCAAGCCTAGCCAATTATCCCTGACTGAGAACTCCTGTGCCTTGTGTTTGTGTAAGGTACACACCTAACTTAACCCACACCCTCCCAATTTTGGATAGTGGTAAAATTGCTATTGGCCTGTAATTGGAGAGCTGTGGAGAGGTATCCTCTTTATGAGTTGGATGATGTAGGATATTTTTCATATTTTGGGAACATATTGTTCTTGGAGCAGTTGATTACTATAGAGGTAGGATATAGCAGCAGCCAAGTTTCTGTAGCATTTTCTTGGTGGTGCTAGTTTGGATGGGCTTGAGGGATAAGGCAAGAGATGGTTTCCTCAGTTTCTGTGGGTATGGTTAGGGGAGCTGTTCTGTCATTTGTGGCTATTAATAGTATGTCACTGGTAAAGTAAGAACTGAACTTTTCCTCCGTTTCTTTACCATGGTGGCAGAGTGGTTCCTTTCACGGGGAGGGGAGTTTAGTACAACGTAGTCCACATGGTGGCTCCATCATAAATTAAAATGTAAAGAATTATTTTTTTAAACACTTGTACTTTTTTTCTATGATATGAATATTATATACACAGCTTTATCTTACCAAACCATTAGCTTACATGTATTTAATGAATGTCTATTAGCTGGATTTGTTACTACTTACAGAAATAGTATATTATCATTTTAGATCATAAGAGACTACTTTTTTCTTGTGATGTGGAACATCATCTTGTTCTGTCTGCCTTCCTTGAATACTGTTTATTGTAACCAGAGGGATGGGTGGGTGAGAACATGAATTACTACTTTTTGGATTAATTTGTAGACAGATCAGCCAGATAAGTTTGACATTTTGGCTAGACTTACTGCATTTCTGATTATACTCAGTAGTTGCCTGAGTCTGAAAGGTTATTACTTGCTGACTACTACCAGCATGGAGTTACGTTCTATTTTGGGAATTTTTCTTGGCTTTGTCAGTCATATGTGGAATTTAGGTGGGAGGAAGGGCTCACTGTTATACTATTTTACTGAATTACTCAAGTCTTCCTCTTACTGACGATAATGAGTCTGTGTTACATAACAGCTGCACAATGTAATATAATTAATGCCTGCTCAACAGGTTATATGCAGCAATTATCACCTGTGTCTGAGCATGCATAACTTTGCAGTAATGAAAGGCAGGTCATTATCACATTAGCAATAAGTGCAGTTACAATATAGCACTGATTCATTATCACTTTTCAGGTAAAACTCTCAGCAGCAGTCACGGTTATTCACATAAATAGATGTCGTTATCACATTGATGAATGCACAAGCCAGATTGTGTTTTTTCTCTGCTTGGAGTCATTGCAAAGCACCCCCCTCATTCTTCAACTACCTACTCTCTGAAACCCCTGTTTTTTTTTTTCTTTCTGTAAATGTATATTTATGTCTGTGCATATATGTGTGTATATGGTTATATATGTATGTACATAATGTACTTCACATATATACATATATACACACACACACACACACACACACACACACACACACACACACACACACACACACACAGGCTTATGGTATATTTAGAGAGAGTAATTCCGCAGTGTTACAGTGGTAGCAGTTACCTCACAGCAAGAGGTTCTCCCGTTCGATTCTCGGCTTGCCTTGGGAGTGCCTTCTGTGTGGATTCTGCATGTCCTCCCCGCAGTTGGGTAGCGTTCGAAAGACATGCGTGTATAAATGGGCATGCCTTCGTTGAAGGTTGGGCATTGAGCTGGCACCTCGGCATTTCGTAAAAAAATCTACTGCCAATCATTAGCGGACCGAGTTCCGCTGTGGCGACCCCTTACTGTGAAAAAGCCGAAAGACAAACAACAACATGAGTAGGTGTTTGTTCTCATTCAGGGATATAGTTTTTCCTGGTAACCTGTAATAAGATCAGAGTCAGCATTTGGCTAGGTAGTTTTTCAGAATGGTTTTGAAGGATGTGAGGGGGTGGTATTGGCCTGGTGAATAGAGATAAGGAGTTTCAGGCCTTAGCAACATTATACAAGTACAGACAATGGCCAGCAGATTTGGACAGACAGGGGTTTTTGGTCATTGGATCATAATGACCGACTTGAAACATAGTTGTGTAGAATGTTATTTAGTAGTGGACAAACAAATGGATTCTGAATAATTTTTATAGGTGAAAAGAAGCTGTGTATAATTTAGCCAATGGGGGTAGTTCTGACCAATTTAAAGTTTTAAGGGTATACAGCAGTGAGTTCTGAAAGAGATATTTGCTGCAAATTTAGAAATATTGTTATAAAATTGTACGTTTTGATTTTTGTGATGTCTGAAAGGTAGTAAGAATGGGAGCACCTTAAAGAGGTGTGGGATAGAGATAGGTAGTGAAAAGTGTAGCTGTAGTTGCATTGCTGAGAGTTTTTGGATCTATAAAACATCCCTAGTTTTTGATGAGTTTTCCTTATGCAATTTTCTACATGCACGGGAAATTTAACAATAGTGGTAAAGATGTTTTTAAATGACAGATACTGCCCTTCTTTCATGTTAGATCCATGCTTTTCTAGTAAACTTGAAGTCTGTAGAATACGTGTGGGTCTTATAATTTTAGAGTGCTCTGTTTTGTTTAATTTCAGTAAGAATCAATGTTATTTCTGCTAGATTAATATGTATAACTGTACCATTATAGAATGCTTTGTATTATTTTATTGTTGTCTTTATCTGAATTCAGAGTCCTTTCTGACTCATAAAAGTAATGCATTTATCTGAAAGGTGAAAAGCATTCTATCCTTGTCAGGTTTTGGGGAACTAAACACCAAACTTCTGGTAGTACAGTTAGGGTCCATCAGTTTAATATATGTCTGAAGTATAAATAAAAACAGAATGAACAGAATGATTAGACACCTGCAATAGACTTTATATCTGAAGTAAACTCACTTGCATGAAAGTTCTTCTACAGGTAGCCAAGATGAAATTCTGCAGACACCATTTGTCCAAAGCCAAAGCTGCTGTGTGCCATCCTGTATAGTTACGAACTCAGCTTCATCAATAATGCTCTTATATGCATCATTTCCTTTTTAACAGGCTAATTCCTTACATTTTTTTCTGTGGCATCTGTCTTCGGGTAGTATCTTCTTTTATTTTATTGTATTTATCCTTTTGTTGACTGAGTATTCCCAGTAGGCTAGTAGTCTCTTTTCAGGAGAGACCCAAGGTGGTATTTATACTACTAGGAGAAATTTGGCCAGGGCATCAGGAAACTTTATGCACTGTTTTCAATAGGCGCAGTCGTATCTTTTACATCTTTCTGGTCCACCTGAGCTACAAGCACATGACACCTCACTTTAATATCACTTTAATATCTCATTCAAAGACTAGAATAGAGCCAGACCTCCCAACCTTCCCGAATTACTCGGTTTTTACCGAATTTTGGGGTCCAAATGAAGGGGTGCCACGATTCCTGATTGGCACCCCTTCATTTCCAATTTCTTTGCCTTATTTTTTTATTTTTTTTAATTTTCGCACTGTCGGAGCTGACATCATCATGTGCGCAATGATGTCAGCTCCATCAGCACTGCCAGCCAGTCAAAATTGAGCTCCTTGAGCTCGCGTCATCATTTCCAGCTGGCTGCAAGCAGTTGCTGCATTTGAAAAGCTTGCCACCAATCCCGTTCAAACAGAAACACTGCCGCCTGCCTGCCATTCATTTTTAATCTGGACTGGGACTTCACTTGTATTGCCCGAGAAAGAAAGCTGCCATTCGTGCTGGGAGCCTGGGACAATCTGAGAAAATATGCTGCTGTTACTGTATGATTTAAGCTGTTGCCTGCCCAAGAAAGCTCTGCTATTCAGGACTGGTATTAGGTAAGGAGGAACAGGAACCAGCTGTCATTCGTTTTCTGCTGTTTAATTTAAATGCAAGGACTGCTGCCATTATTCTTAAGCTGCTGTATTAGGAGCTGCCATTCATTTGAACTAAGTGTGTGTGTGTGTGTGTGTGTGTGTGTGTGTGTGTGTGTGTGTGTGTGTGTGTGTGTGTGTGTGTGTGTGTGTGTGTGTGTGTGAACAGGAACCAGCTGCCATTCATTTTCTACTGTTTAATTTAAATGCAAGGACTGCTGCCATTATAAGCTGCTGTATTAGGAGCTGCCATTCATTTGAACAAAGTGCGTGTGTGTGTGTGAACAGGAACCAGCTGCCATTTGTTTTTTGCTGTTTAATTTAAATGCACGGACTGCTGCCATTAGTCTTAAGCTGCTGTATTAGGAGCTGCCATTCATTTGAACAAAGTGTGTATGTGAGAGCTATGGTGAGAAGTGAGAACTGAATTCAATAAATGATAGCCATTAAGTTTCAGTCTTCCTATTGTTTAAACTGCTAATTTAGCATAGTGGTATGTTGCACTAACTGTAGTGTGTGTGTGTATAGTGTTCTGGGTTCAAGACTTGCCAGTAACATGCATGGGGGTAACACGTTTTATTCTAGCAACTTTCCAGAATTATACAAGCAATGTTTAAAATGTGTCCCTGGTTTTTAAAATGTGTCCCTGGTTTTTGAACTTTTGCCCCCCCCCCGAAAAAAAAACCCTGAAATTGAAAGTGTGAGAAGCTGTGCAAGATGCCTATGGCTTACTCTACTGTCATTCTATTTATAGTGTGTGTGTGGAAGTAGACTTTTATGATGGAAATGTTCTGAATTGGGCAGTTTTGTCATTATTGGTTCATGCATTTTGTTTCATTGCCTACAGTGCGGCCTACTGGAAAAAAATGTTCTTTCAAACAATACATTTAAAACGTGCCCTATCTAACAAGTGTGCTGCATTATACAAGGAATATAACTTAATAAAGTCAGGAAGGTGTATCAAATGAAAGAACATGTATGTTTCTTGTTTTGTGTGCAAGGGGCCAATGATTTGAAAACAGCCCAAAGGTAATCTTTATCCCTTATTGGCAAGATGCATTTTCTTTGGATGTGGTGCAGGTTTCAATACTGTGTCAATGAATGTGATTTTCAAGAGCAGAGAAGTTTTAATACCAAGTCTATTTTCATTGTGAAACAGTATTGCTTTATTTATCAGATGTCTGTTAGTGTTTGTGCATTGATGATGTGCCTCAAAATGTAAAAATAAAATACAAATCTTTATTATAGAAGTAAAGCAGTATGCAGTTGCACACATTAGTGTTTATGGTAAATGGGGCGAAATAGCCAGATAATGAGACATTGGAATGGCTGCAGTGGGACTCTGGTCTGGTGTCATATTTTGGTTGTCGTTCTTCAGTTTGTGTTTGAAAGTTGGTATCCCACAATTCCATTGGAGTGGGTGGGGTTACATAATTATGTATGCAAATGAGATGTTAATCAGCGTACAGATTTGTACCTATTTTTCATGGCCCTTGTCCAGATTTCTGATGTTTCCAGGTTGAGAGGTATGAATAGAGCCCACAATCTTCTGCACCAATGGAGAGTCTGCTACCTTTTGCACCACTGACATTATACTTGCTCTTGAGAACATAAATTTTAATGCATTAATCATCTTACACTTATATTAGTATCATTTGAATAATAATATACACATAAGATACATGGTTTATTTGAACTGGAATAAATATTTGCCTGTTGTGCTCCACAGGTGATATTTGGCATTTTAGAATCACTTCCTTTGGATTGTATTTGTTATACGCAATGCAAATTGAAAAACTCTACACAGAACTATATTTTATGACTCTCACTGTTGACCAACAGTCTTTAGTCCTAGGAACTGTCCAGCTGAGTGCACTTATGTAGCGTGGTAAGGTGAACTATATCTAGTTAGCACTTTTTCACCTACTGTACAAGCTCCAGCTCTGGGAGGTAGTCCATCTTAATCCATCCCCCTTCTGCCTGCCACTTGTATCACACATCTCCCCTGATGCTTCATTTTGTAGGTGGACTCACATGATGGTTATATACATCTTTTTGGGCTGTGAGTGACCAAGACCTGATCATTGTTACATATGTATATATACATACTTCATTAATTTGTGTGTTTAATATATCTGTATGTGAAAATGTGTTTATATGGGTTTTTATGTGCCCACAGACCATTTCTGACACTCTTTGCTTTCTCTCAGAGATAGTCTAAATGTGCAAAATGACCTTTGTATTTTGTTAAAAAAAAATCAGAAAAAAAATTGTTTTGTAAATTCCACTCGGTTTATTTAGTTGTGATAGCAGGAAGTATTTTTATAGAGATAATTAAGGAAAATGTGGTTTATTTATGGTAGCTAGCAACTTGGATATACTAATGAAGGGGTCATTGGGGGGAATATTTCATTTTGGTTCTTGCGCATACTTGGGAGGGCTGCTGAAGGGGTTGTCAATGGAAATGTTGCACTCTGGTGCTTGCATATAGTAGGACAGACTGCAGAAGGGGTCACTGGGGAGATGTTTCATTTCTGTGCTTGTGCACACTCAGATATCAGATAAAGAAGTTATGTACTCACCATATGTTCCATCTGTGTTGTCCATTTTTTCATTCATCAACTACCTACCCTCCGAACTCCCTGATTATTTCTTCCTGTATAATATATGTCTGTACATATATATGTGTATATGGCTATATATGCATGTAAATAATGTACTTACACATACATACACATGCATATATATGAATAGGAGTGCAGATTTGGATGGGCTAACCATTTAATTCTGGACATTGTGCATACCTTAACATTCTACTGAAGGGGTTGCTTGGGTGAAGTGTTCATGCTTGTGGATGCACATACTAGGAAATGTTACTGAAGGCTTGGTTGTGGAAACGTTTCATTTTGGGTACATGTATACCTGGACATAATTATGAGGATGTTGCTTGGGGAAATAATTTATTATGTATCAGGGAAGTGCTTCTGCATGCATTGTCTCCAACATGGTAAAAGAATTGTGCCTGTATGTTGTACACATGTGCAGATATCAAAGTTTGTTTCGGACTTAGGCTATGGAAATTATGATTTTTTTCATATTTTGGTAAATAACTTTGCAAGGGAGCATCTGAATGTGCCAAGTAATACCTAATTTTGAAGACAGTATTGCTGGTTCCAACATGGTAAAAGAATTGTGCCTGTATGTTGTACACATGTGCAGATATCAGTTTGTTTTGGACAAGTTATGGAAATTATGATTTTTTTTTTCATATTTTGGTAAATCACTTTGCAAGGGAGCATCTGAATGTGCTAAGTAATATCTCATTTTGAACACAGTATTGCTGGTTCCAACATGGTAAAACATATTGTGCCTGTATGTTGTACACATGTGCAGATATCAGTTTTTTTGGACTTAGGTTATAGAAATCATGATTTTTTCATATTTTGGTAAATAACTTTGCAAGGGAGCATGCCACTGTGCCATGTAATACCTCATTTTGAAGACAGTGTTACTCCATACAACATGGTAAAAGAACTGTGTCTGTGCACTGTACACATGTACAGATATCATACTTTTAGTCTTGTACGATTATGAAAATTATACATTTTCAATAGTTCTCATTATTATGCCCATATCTTTGCAAAGGAGCATGGTGATCACACAAATGATGCATCATTCTAAAGCTGACATTCATATGCACAACTTCTACACTGATATATAGGCTCTGTCTGTTACAGGTGATGAGATATTATGCTTTGTTTATCAGTTATGAGAAATAATATATTAATCATATTTCTGTGAATATCTCAAGAAAGGAGCACCACACAGTAATGGTTACGGTATCATTTTAAAGCTGACATTCATACTAACAAATTAAATTCAAATTGTATGGGTCTGCATGGTACATTGACCAATATATTGTGCTTTGCTTTTCCAAAAAGGTAAAAAATATGCACAATATCAAGATTCCTTGCCAAATATTTAATAATGACTTTGATATGCACTATCAACATTTACACTGTTGGAAAGGTCAGTGTCTGCTGAACAACTTTCGTGTTTAGTCTAGCTCTTATAGCTAGTTATGAACATCTGTTTTCTGTATGGCATTACAAATGGATTTTCTGAAAATGAGCTCAGGCTGCACTGTTGTTCCTATGGTGGAATTAAGCAGGCAGTTTTTTCTGAGCTGCACTGGAGTGAATGAGTTAAGTGAACTTCTAATCCTTCAGAAGCCACTGAGTGACCAAAGAACCTGAGCTATTAAGGCCAATAGTGCTACAGTGAGTGCATTTCCATCACAACAAAGCTACTGATTACAGTCAGATCCATGGAAACACAGACAGAAAACGTA
>NC_056732.1:1461285815-1461378315 GCF_019279795.1 Protopterus annectens
TTACTATAGTGCAATCTCGGAGTTGGTATATATAACATGCAGGGGGTGTGGATGGGGGGGGTGTAGTGGGGCGTGTGCCCCTGCAAAATGTAAATGCAAACAAGGGCTTTCGATTCTGGTAGCTGGGGAGTTCGAATATTGATGGTCATGGTTACCATGTTCCACATGTTAAGAGTTCAACATTACTATTTTCAAGGTATTGATTAGACTATTTAAGCAAAAAATGTGCATTTCAACATTATGATAGTAAACCATATATATATATATATATATATAGAGAGAGAGAGAGAGAGAGAAATATATAGATATAGGTAATTAATTATCTCTTGCTCTCTCTGTCTCATATATATATATATATATATATATATATATATATATATATATATATATATATATATATATATATATATATATGTACACTGTGCCTAATTGAAGCTCATTTTCCTCACGGCATTGAATGGATATATGAATAAAATGACCTTGCTCAAGACATATTTATATTTGCAATATACTTGGTCTCTTTTTGTATTTGCTTTCACATATGCAATACAAAATGGTAAAGATATGAAAGAATATCATATAAATGACCATGCTATAAAGGCATAATGGCATCGCTTAATGAGAAGTATTTTAATACCACATTATTTTTAATATAAGATTGTCAAGTATTGTTTTAAGCAGGCATTTCACAAAAAATGGACCTTGTGTAAAATATGCTTGCTTAGGACAGCAATGTAACAATTAAAATGCCATGGTATCCTTTGTTCATGAACTAGAGAAAAATAATGAACCTTAATTTAGGTTTCAGAAATGATGCTGCATTGTCCAATGGCTTACTGGAAGCGAGCCAAGACTGTATCATATGGACTACTGCAGCTAATACAAACATGTACCTTGGTTATTCTGTAATATTGTTTGGTACAAGAGCTTTACCGAATTCCCACTGCACTCTTGGTTTCTATGGAAACTCAAGTTGGTATTTGCTGTATCAGTTCATCAAAATCTGTGCAGAGACTTCCAAAATAAATGTGCAAAAATAGCTGTAGCAATATATTGTAACTTACGTACAAATTGCTGCTTATTAAATCCCATGAAGCCAGGTCAGCCTCGGTTTAATTAATTGTGTGCTACTGTTATTATTACATTATATCTTATACTGTTGGCTGATTATAGCAAATTGTCTCTAGTCTAGAAGCAGGGAAGGAACACATCAATTATATAATTAAACACACACTACAGGCAGCAAAGATTATAACCCAGCAGAATGGTAACGTGTAATATATGACTAGCAAATGAGGCAAAAGTCAGTTATGAGGTCCCAAATTACAAACTCAGTGGTGTTTACGGTTAGTTAGTGTCTCTTCCAGAGATGTATGATTTTCATGAAATCATTGTGTAGCATAATCCAGGCTGAAGTCTAATAATTGTATAGGCACATTATGCAGCGGTGAGGGGCTAACAGCTGACCGTATATGTCTTAATTTTACAGTGCAGCACACTGGAAGTGAATATATCTCACTGTCAATAAAATGACATTTAGAGTTTTAGAATTATTTTTCTAAAATTTAGATATGTGTCCTCTCTGCAAAACAGTATTATGCGATTTATGTTTATAAAGTTGTCTGCTGTCTGTGATTTTTAATTTTAGCTTTAATTTTTCATTTGTTACATGGGTAAATTAAGTGATCCAGTAAGGATCCTTTTCAGCAACGATGCAACAGCAAATTACTTATTTATCATTTATTTAGTTATTATTTTTTTTTCTCAAGGGAAGAGTGCCAATCATCATGGACCAATTATGGGCACAGCCCAGGAGAATACAATCTCAAAAATGTGGAAACAAATATCGCAGGACTGAGTAAAAACAGAAAACAATTTTGCCACATAGCACAAAAGCAGTAAACAATTTTGGCATGTATACATCTCCAAAAGTGAAGACAGATATTATACAATGCTTACACAATAGCTACAAACAAGCGTTAAAGCCACTGGGACTTACATTCCTGAAGAGAATATAAAACAATAACAGAAGAGTAGCAGATACAGCAGGCATAGTTGTATATAAGTAGACAACATATAAAACTCACAGTATGAGTTATGTGGAAATAGTACATTGACATATAACCAAATGCATCATTTTTTTCTCATTCTAAATTTAAGAAAACACAGGAATGACTCAAAATATAGAAAGACAGAGCAAGAGGCTAAAGTACTTAAAAAAAGAGACAGATTAGTTACTATGCCAATGACAACTGTAAAAATGAAAGAAGGAATTGAGGAATGTGATGATGTTAACAGTAGATAATGAAGAAGAATCCGTGGGAGATGGGAGGGAATTTCACTGCTTTGAGTCCAGGTAGAGTACAGAAAAGACTTTATGTGCAAAGGTAAGCTTACAAATATAAACTGAAAGAGAGTTCAGGGTGAAAATGAAGGGTTTACAGTTCTGTACAGAGATCTGACAGCTGGGTGGGGGGTTGAACTGAAGCTGAAAAAAATGAAGGCAATATATGATGTATAGAATGGAGGAATGCTAGCAACCAGTTTGCTTTAATGACATACTACCTCAAGAATTTATCAACCATGGGATGGGTAAGGCCAGTCTATAGCCCAATGGATCAGTTATTTCAAGTACAAAAAGGGAAGCTGACTAGGCATGAAATGTTCTTAGGGACAAGTTGCCAAACCAGAAGACTTTACTCATAAATTTCTGCAGCCACATGATGTAAAAGATGCACCACAGTGTGTAACTAGGATGAGCACTTATTTTCCAAGGGTGGAACTTGCTCTAGGAATTAGGACTTTTTATCATAAGAACAGAATGTCCCATTTTTAGTGGTGTAAATATAGCAGAATTTCAAATGTGCAGAGAAGTTTAAAATGTGACTGAACCAAATTACATGTTATTTGAATGCCTCTACAGTGCTTATAAGTGCACCATAGGGTATCAAGGGCAATGTCTAGAAGTAAGGGCAAGAAATAATTAATCTCACACCTAAGTCAAAAATCATGGTTCTGGTGTTGCAAAATGTGATTGTTAGGTATGCATATCTAGACCGTGACATCATTGTCACTGGTAAGAGACTTTAGAGATAATGAAGTTATCCATATCTGTGTGTGATGCAAGGTTGTCTGTGCAGAGGATAAAATAGACACTAAATTAGTGCAGTGACAATGTAGTGAAAGATAAGGCAAAATGAAACAACCGAAGGATTGACTCTTATAAGTTCATAGGTAAGTGCTAGGTTAGCTGCCCTTGCAAGGCATTTCATGCCTAGCCAGTTTCCCTTTTTGTATTTGAAATAATAGATTGACCTTACCCATCCCATGGTTGATAAATATATATATTACCCCCTAATGAGAATAACTGTGATCATACCATCGATGATTTGATGGGACCCATGCATTGGATAAAGGATTTAGGAGCTGCCACTGTCCATTAGCAGTACAGAGGGCAGTTTTCTGTTTCCCATCCACAGAGCTAAGATGCATTTGAATATGGACTGGTATGGACATTCTTGAGGTAGAACGGGGAGAGGAAGCAAGTAGTAGCAGTTAACAGCCAATCCTTACCTTGAATGAGAAGTAAATTACATAGAATGAACACCAGTATAGGCTGTTTTCGGAGAAACTAGTCTCTTCCAGCTCCTAGAACAGATGTGCAAGAATCAGATAAAAAACATTGCTGACTTCTAGAAACAAAGTCCATTTAAGGTGTCACAGCTCCATTGTCTTGTTGGCAGAATTTTTAAGGGTTAATAGAATATAATATCGAAGATGTTGCTTTTATATACAAAATACTTTATACTGGGCCAGTTATTTTATATTTTAGTTCACCAAGCTACCTCCTCGATCAAGAAAAAATGGTCTGCCTTCACGTCTGTGCTGCATAAATGAGTTCTCCTCACACTTCAAATGAACAATTACACTTTTAAATGACATGTCCCAACTTAATGGCTATTCATGGGAAAATGGCACGCATATCTTTTCTTTAGTTCTCACTAAGGCTGTGAGCTAACCATAATAATTTGTTATTTGTGATGTAAGCCCCTGAACTGCATCTTAGGCAAGTTGATGTTCCTCATCATAATGTTTGGTGTGATATGTAAATAGTACAGATCTTCAGTGCAGTAGGAATTCTCAGACACAAGAACAGCAGCTTAGCAGTTATGCTTGCTGCTAAGATGCTTGGATTTCTTTTTTGGTTTCCAGGCAGAGAGCGTCTGTACAAACTTTGCAGGTATTCCCTGTTCCCAAATGGATTTTCATTGTAGGCTGTGGAGTATTACCACATTCTAAAAATATGTCACTAAGTTAACTCAAGTTCTCCAAATTTTTTGCAAATGTGTGTGTGTGCAGTTTACACATGAACAAAACAGCAAAACTAACCTTTGTAAATAACTACCTCTTACCCACTTTACTTTATAGCTCCCAAATTCTCACCAGCCTCAACACTGGACTACTAAACAAGTTAGAAACAGCTTATAACAGGATTGCCAGATTCGCTGCCCAAAATTCTTGCAAATCCCATCACTGTCTCTCACTAAAAGAACTAAATTGGCTGGAATTACCTATTTCGGTATAATCAGTTTCTGATTATTCATTCCATTCTCTACAAACCCTCTTTCTGCCCAACTATCTCATCTCTAATCTCTCATTACGTACCCACTAGATTACTCTGCAGTTCTGAACAAGGCCTACTAAAAATCTACAAACCATGGACCAAAATGGGTCACCTAGTCTTTAGCTTTAACCCTTCCAAGGTCTGGAATAGCCTACTCCTAGATATAAGATCCCTTGAATATCCCAATCAATTCAAAACCGCTACAAAAAAATACCTTCATGAAAAATGGACCCGACAATGTAATTATCCCCCATAAACACTTCCCTATAATCTTCTACTTCTCTTCTCTCTTCCTTCCCTTCAATAAACAAACTTACTACTTAATCTTCTCCTCTTGGTACATCACTGTGCAAACATAGCTAGTAAAATATTTCAGCTATGTCCTATTGCACTATTATGTATATATGTAATTATGAATGTATCCCTCTGATGAATGTATTTCTATGTATTTCACTTTCAAGAAATAAAAAAGATGCAAACCACCAAGAGATTAATGCTCCCAAGCCAGTCACGGACAAAAATGTAAGTAAAATAAGCAATTAAGCTTAGGAGCAACCCAGTGCAGAATAAAGTCTCCAGCATCAATCGAACAAAACTTAAATGTCAAGAGTATTGAATAATAAAATGTCCATAGATGACTTGTTCTTGATAAAATCCAAAATGTTTTATTTGAGCACAATAAATAGGTAAGCGCTTTTGCCAAAAGGCTTCCTCAGACCATTAGCAAACAACAAATCAAGCCATTGCCTGCCTTTTATATAACAGCTTAGTAATTGAACAATTAGAAATTAGTGACATCACAAAAATTAAAAGTCAAATACCAAGTAAGTAAAAATATATAAAAACATATATATGTATAACGCTGCCCTTGTACAACAGCTTGATATTATCATCATATATTCAAAATCACATCCTAAACTAATAGGAGCAAATAAACGTATATATATATATATATATATATATATATATATATATATATATATATATGTATGTAGAACATTGCTGAAGCCCTGCTATAAATAAACCAAAAAGTGCTTATAAAACTGAAAATAAATGGATTATTCTCTGAGTTTAAAAACATGTATACAATTCATCTGACAATTGGTCTCCTGTTTTTTAAGACAGGTTTTAAGGGGATTTTGTCACTCAGACCTGGACTAACATGTGCCTTAAGTTTAATAATCCATTTTATCTTCGTTCTTTCAGTATAATTTCTGATATCTCCCCACTAAAACTGGGGGTGTTAACCTGAAGGATCATAAATTTAAAAGTATAAAAAATATCTGTTTCCAGAACATGTTTGGATAAGGCATTGGTACTAGATTTAATACGTATTTGATATAGATAAGGCATTGGTACTAGATTTAATATGTGATAAGGCATTGGTACTAGATTTAATATGTTGATAAGGCATTGGTACTAGATTTAATACATTGATAAGGCATTGGTATATCAAATACGTATTAAATCTAGTACCAATGCCTTATCCAAACATGTTCTTAAAGCGCTTACCTATTTATTGTGCTCAAATAAAACATTTTGGATTTTATCAGGAACGAGTCATCTATGGACTTTTTATTATTCAACACTTGTGCCATTTAAGTTTCGTTCGATTGATGCTGGAGACTTTATTCTGCACAGGGTTGCTCCTAAGCTTTATTGCTTATTTTACTTACATTTGTGCGTGTATTTCACTTGTCACAATTTAATGTATGACACTGTAATGCAATAATGTGTGGTACTGATGAATGTAATGTGTGGCAATGTAATGCAGTAATCTGTGGTACTGATGAATGTATTTCTATATGCATTTAATATGTACAATTTCAATTTTCTGTTGGAGCTTTTCTTCTCGGGCCTCCGCTGAAAATGGGCATTTGTAGCCCAGCCAGACAAACCCAGTCAACAAATATAAAATAAATGAAAAAAAATGAGTGTACATGCATCCTACAATGGACTGGGATCTGTCCATGTTTGGTTCCATATCATATATCCATTGCTTGTTGGTATAGGCTACAACCTCTGAGACCATGAATAGAATAAGGTAAGTAATAGAAAAGGAATGAATGAGTGATCCATGCATTCACCTTTCAAGGATAATTTTGGCATCCATTTTGAGAACATACAACTCTTCAATTATGTTCACAAATCATAATTCTTAGTGGTACATGGACCTTTATCTATAACAAGTACTGCCAGTTACAGAGAGAGAGAGAGAGAGAGAGAGAAAGAAAGACTGAGATAGACAGACAGACAGAGAAGTGAGAGACAGATGTAGGAGGATGAAGTGTTTTACAGCTCTGAAAGCTATAACATACTTAGAATTGTACAATGACTGGCCATTAACATTCCAAAAGGAGCACACTGATTGATCAGACCCACCAGCGTGCTAGTTATAAATCGAGAATATACCAACAATAAATGTAAGGTCTCTAAAGTATCATTGAGTGGCCAGACTTTTTTTTTTCTATTATTATGTGGTAGACACACATTAGTCTGAATAAAAGAAACTCTGAAACTGAAATGCGTGTCATTATTTAGTGACTTTGTTCTGGATAAAATTTGTTTTTTTCTGACAAATCACTGAGAAACAGTCACTAAGTAATGACAGGCATTTCAGTTTCAGACTTTCTTTCCTTCAGACAATACATATATATTCACATTTTTTTTAAATAAAAGATTGAGAGGTATGTACAAGACCACAGAAAATACAAGGAAAATCAGGTACGTTTTACAAACTAAAACATACCTGATTTTCCTTGTATTTTTCTGTCTTTCTCATACCTCTAAACTGCCAGGAGGTTATCCTTTTTTTTTTCTTTCAAAACAAAATAGCAACAAAGATTGTCCTTTCTCCATTGCTTGTTTGCTAACCCAGTGATGTACTGCATAAGCCTGAGAATGCAAGTCCCATTTGCATGCGAAGTACATCATCAAAGACCACAATCAGCAAACAATGGGAAAGAAGACCACGGCACCGTTATACAAAGACATTATTTAAGAAACGTAAGTCATCTTTTTCTTAAATAATGTCATTGTATGTTAGCAATAACTGACTCCATAGTGTGGTATATTGAAGATTTACCCATGATTGGCTTTGTTTAATCACTCAGGTTTCGTTCTTGTGATTAAACACCAATCGTGGATAAATCTTCAATATACCATACCCGTATCTATGGTTATTATTATACTAACTCACGAATAATAGCCATTAGTGAAATGTATGCCTTGTCCTTCAGCCCATTAAAAGCTGAAATCAATTTTGTGCTGCCAGACAAAAAAGCCTTGGCAGACTGAAGTATATTTCATTTTTTAAAACTTTCATCTTCCTGATACTGTTCTGTGGTAGCTACTGTTTATTTTTAGCATAAAACTTGAGCATGATAGCACTGACAGGTGCTTAACAAACTTAGTTTTTACCTTTCTTACATCAGACAGGTGCTTAACAAATGAAGCTTCACTCTCAAAGTAAATGTCTTGGCATTAATGTCTCGAACACATAACACAGTTACAATCTAAAACCAAATCAGAATCCTCTGCATCTTTTTTCCCAGATTCAGAGAGCAATTCCAGTGCTCCTTGTGCTGCAAAATTGTTACTATGAACCATACAGTATAAATGATACCTGTTTTCATCATAGTCTTCACAGTAGAGTGAAGAATGCTATTGTTTTTGGTTTTTTTGTTTTTTTTTTTTTTTTTTGCATTTGAGAGGGAGGTTATTTTTTATCAATTTTAATGTGAGATATAATATTAGAATTCTAAATTGCAAAACACTTTCTTTATAGTGCTAAAAGGAGGCTCTGATGCTTAGATTTTTAAAAAAAGTTAAAAAGTGTAAGAGAGCTTTCATTCATTCTGACATCAGAAATAGCAAATTACATCATATTGCAGACAGTGTAGAGGGATGGGTGGCAGAGAAAGACTGAGGGCCCTTTTCTACCAAATCCTACAATATGAGTGTTCCTTGTTTACTCCATACACCAAGGGAAAACCACACCCGTTTGTTGCTTTTAGTGTCCCATTATTGCCTTTACATATATGTTCTGAGCAACAATATTTTGATTTTATCTGATGTGGACTGCTTCGCTTCCATTTATCTCTCATACGACATGATTTCTGCAATATATTTTACCACTTTAAAACAGTTCAAAGAACTGCTTGCATCCTCGCAAAGTACAGTGTGAAGAAGGGTCTACTGAACAGACTTTACTGGTTTGGCTACAGAACATCAAATGTCAGAATACCAAGGAACCAAAGCAATGAAAACTTATGCCCAAAACGCAAAATGGCAAAACATTCAACTCCAGTTGTTTTTGAAGTGGGGAAAGTTCTGGCTTCCCCAAATGCAAGGGGTAAGCCCCCACATCTTGAAGTTATATATATCAACATCATGGTAACAGCAACTCAAAGAACAGATAAATCTCCCAAAATAAATGAATCACTGCTGGTGTACACTTAAATAGTTTCATAGGTTTGTTAGGTATATACTAATCTAATGACCACTAGACCCTGTAGAAACATAGTCAAATGTGACCACAAATTTGATTTATAAGGGTGATTTACTGACAGGATCTGTCCGCTACACACAGTCTGATTGGTTTGTGTACCACAATTACTGGCAATCGGCATGATGGTATACAAACCAATCCATAGCTGTGCTACCCTTTCACATTACACAGCACTAGCTGTGCTCTACAGTTTTTGATTGGCTTGTTCACCGCATTTACAGCTAATCGTGAATGCAGTGTATGAGCCAATCAAATAACGCGTTTCAGGACAGAAGCCAATGGGACTCCCCAATACAGGTCAATCACGTTCTGCTGTGGATTGAAGATGTAGGACTGGGACTCGGAAGTCAGGAGAGGAGTCAGTAAGCTGAAGGGACTTCAGGGGCCTTGTTTTGGTGGATCAAGATCGGTCAGATGGATTACTAGAAGGCTGAGGTTTGTGTTGCTGCCTGCTGGACAACTGGGGCTGATCAGATCATCGTTTTGGATTATATTTCATGCTGTGTGGAGACTGAGTCTGTGGATTATATGCAGAGGTAAGTGCTTTATAAATGTAGCTGCAATGTTACCTCTGCAAGGACTTCTATCCTTGAGAACCTGTGTGCTAGCAACTTTCTAAGTTTATAAGAGCAATGTTTAGTGTCTTTATTTTTGTGCTGCTTGTCCCTGGTATGTCTGCTGTATACCAACACAGATCCTGTTATTCGAGCAATATTTCCAAGCTTATCAGAGCAATATTTCTGTGTTTATAAGAGCAATATTTAGTGTCTCTAGTTTTGTGCTGCTTGTCCCTAGTATGTCTGTTGTATGCCAACATAGATCCTGTTCTAACAACATTTCCAAGTTTATAAGAGTAATATTTCTAAGTTTATAAGAGCAATATTTAAAGTGTCTCTCTTTTTGTGCTGCTTGTCTCTAGTATGTCTGTTGTATGCCAACATCGATCCTGTTCTAACAGTATTTCCAAGTTTATAAAAGCAATATCTAGTGTCTCTATTTCTGTGCTGCTTGTCCCCTATTACACTGGGCTTTGTCCAGATTTCTTGCACTAAGAGGTTAAGAGGTATGTCAGGATGGATGTCAAAAGTTAGTTATTTATACTAATGAGATGCTTTAAAGTAGACAGTATGCTGTTTAACTTGATCAAACTAAAATCATTTGTGTGACTTGTAATGTCTGTTTAGAAAATGTAGTAAATGTGAATTTTATTTTTGTAAAGTCCTGTTTTATTTACTTATGGTGTGGATATGGTATTGCAGATT
This sequence comes from Protopterus annectens, assembly GCF_019279795.1. Taxonomy (NCBI): domain Eukaryota; kingdom Metazoa; phylum Chordata; order Ceratodontiformes; family Protopteridae; genus Protopterus; species Protopterus annectens. The sequence goes on from NC_056732.1 coordinate 1,461,296,212, forward strand.
ATAAAACAAAGGTTTTGGATCTGAGAAGTGTCTTATTGAATTTTACAGATGCTCTATCATGCTCCATGGCAATGGCATGTTTCACGCAGTGCGAAAATAGGGTGTTCCACATTTTGACCATTTGTCACACATTGTTAAGGTCTGTGTTCCACATTGGCCTCTTAAGAGGTTGAGAAATATGCTATTCCCCATCACTAGAAGCTACCAGTGTTTAGCACCTATATGCTGCAATACATACAGACAGAGCATCGCTCAGATGTAGTGCAGCTGCTAAAAGTCCTAAAACCATAAAACAATTCTACTATTCATACAGGAGCTACAACCTATTCTCTAGCACAGACACTGAGTCTTTGGTTCCATTCAAAACTGTGGGATAACATCTTTATGTTTTAACCCATAAAGTAATTTAATTTCCAGAATAGTTTTTCTTTCAAAGTCAGATGGATTCACCTCTTCTGTCCAAGTATATGCTGTTACAATGTATATATTTAAACAGTTACAATAATGCATGTACATTTCTTTTCCTTCCAGTAGGGCACACAGTTGATACATTTTAACACAAGCAAACCTTATAAATACATTTTTAGCACAAGCATCTGTAGAAGTCAGTTTGATATACAAATGACATATAATTATTTACAAAATGCCAGCTAGCTGTCCTGGCATATGCTACACATCCACTGCCCTACTTCTCCTGGTATGGCTGGCAGTGCCTCCTATCATATTTTTTTTTGCAAGGAAACTTTGTGGATGTTCCACTTGCTGCATGCATCTGGTCAGGGGTATACTGAAGGGGGCATTATAGACAATAATGGCCCTGATGAGGGCCAAGTACAGTGGTATGATGACCTCTCTGGACATATACTCTATGCTCTTGCTTATAAGTTCAGCCAAATAGAAAGATTTTCTTACTGCAATGGACATGTTGGTCAAAGGTGTGTTACTATCTACATGAGTTCACAGATCCCTGATTAGTGAATCAACTTTTCAGGGTATTTTTATTGATGGCATAGTAATCTAGGATGGCAGACTTCCCAAAAGGTACTATAATGCATTTCTTGGTATTGAGGTTTAAGCCATGGCTTTGGTACCAAGAATTTGTTTGTATTAGACCTTCCTGAAGGGTATTCTCATCTTGGGGGATTCAATGACTGCTGCCAGTTTGCAATCATCTGAAAATGTGGTTAGCAGAGGCCTTTGACATTGGCTTTGACATCCAAAAAGCAGATGCCAAAGAGGAGTGGGCCTAGCACAGAGATTTGGGGGAGTCCACGAGTGACCGGCCTGTTTGTGGAGCTGGCCTCATCAGTTCTAATCTCCTGGGTCCTATCAGTGAGCCAGATAGCTAACCAGTGTGTTATAAAAAGGTTTGTATGTAGTTTGTTGAGAATGCCAAAGTGGGGTATTGTATCAAATAATTTAGCCATATCTAGGTAGGCAGTATGCACCATTTTTCCCCTCATCCATTGCCTTTGTGGCCTTTTCAATGATGTCCACCAGATTCAGTAAGCACGACTTTCCTTTGACAAAGGTAACCTCACACAACACAATTCCAGTATCACATAGTCCCACCACATCAGCGAACCAAACACATAAATACACAAAAACAAACTCGAAGGCTCTAAATAAAAATCTACCTAAGCAACAGAGACCTCCAAAGCAGACATCCAAGCAAACGCTACCTCAAAAAAAAACACACACAACACATAAACCACAAAGTCAGTGTGCCAAGCAGCCACAGCCCTTAAGGCTGAATAACACACCTGATACTCTTGTAATAGGTGACTCTATTGTCAGACACATTGACGTCCCACTCACCAGGCTGAATAAAGAGAAGGTCACAGTGAGCTGCCTGCCGGGTGCTAGGATCCAGGTCACTCCAAAGCAAATACAAATATGACTCAGTCATTGTACATGCTGGTGTGAATGACCTGAGATGTACCTCCCTGGACTACATGAAAAGAGACATAGAGGAGCACTCTGATCATGTAGCCCAGGTTGGTATGACCCTGACCTTGAGCAGCATCTTACCCTCACCTAGAATGATGCCACAGTACAAAGACAAAATGATCGATTTTAACAATTGGCTAAAATTTTGGTGTCATTCAAAGGATCCAGTGTCTGTCAGCCTGGGATGACATGCTCGACAAGCCACGTTGCTTATCTAGGGATGGGCTGCACCTGTCACCACTGGGCTTTGGATATTGGCAAAGGCTCTTGCCACCCCATAGTGCCTTTTTAGGCAAGGCTCAAAAGTCAAACCCACCCCCATAGACAGCACAAGGAACAAGAAACTAAGGGTAATGCTGCTAAATGCCAGAAGTCTTAACCTCAAGATGCACCTCTCCTCAGTATGGAGAACATCGATATCTGTGCAGTAACAGAAATCTGGTTCAAGGCTCCAGAGAGCACCCCAGCACTACCAGGCTATACCTCATATCATGCTTTTCGGCCCCAAAACCCGGACCGAACCACAAAAGGAGGGGGAGTTTCCATATTTATCAAGGATATCCACACCTCCAGGTTAGTGGCATTGAGACCATCCATGTGCAACTAACAGTGAGCAAGACTGATTTTCAGTTTATAGCATCCTACAGACCACCCTCACAAAGTCAAGAATCCCACTCGGCTTTCCTGAAAACATTGGAGAACATGAAGATCTCTCCAAACACCATTATATTGGGCGACTTCAACTACCCAAACATTGACTGGGAGCACTACTCAAGCCCTAGCACCTTAGCCCAAAGGTTCCTGGAAATTATAAACTCAAATGCTATGGAACAACTAGTCACCACTCCCACAAGAGGGGACAACATACTAGACCTGATCATTACCAACATGGGGACTCTATGCTCCACACCAGAAGTATATCCCTCATTGGTAAGATCAGACCATAAATTAATTTCACTGGATGTCCACATCCCGACCCCACCCCCAGCCCAGAAAACCACAATGAAAAACTTCTCAAAAGTGAACTTCTCACTTCTCAAAACCGAAGTGGAATCCTTCAAGGCCCCAGGGCCAGTGGAAACTATGGCCCAAACTGCAGAATCCTATATAAACGCATTCTACGGACATCTCCAGGAATGCATGGATCATGCTATCCCAAACAAAACCAAGACCCAATCATCCAAAGGCAGGCCTCCAGTCTGGTGGACCCCTGCCATAAATAAACTGTACAACAGAAGGAGGAAGCTACTACATGATAGAGCAAAATCCCTAATAGGGAAGGCATCTCTGATCAGTACTAGCAAAAAATTACGATCCCTCATAAAATCCTCCAAGGCCAGCTTCGAGAGAAAAATTGCACAGGACAACAAAGACAATCATAAGGCTTTGTTCAGTTATGTTAGAAACCTGGGATGCAACTCCCAGACTTGTTCTGAGTTGATTCTAAATGACAAAAAATACACTGGACCCACAGACATCGCCAATATTCTGGCAGACAGGTTCAGTGCAAACTTCTCCCTCAAAAGAGCAAGTATCTATCCCGGCAGAGGGCTGCCTCCCAAACATCTCTGATGCTCAGGTGAAGGCTGCCCTCTCCAAAGCAAGAAACACTGCTTCCATGGGACCAGATGGCATCCCAGGTTGCGTCCTACATGAACTCCAAGAGGAACTAATCCCTCAAATAAAACAGCTATACAATCTGAGCCTCACTACAGGATATGTGCCCACAGAATGGTGTACAGCAACAGTGGTCCCACTCCACAAAGGTGGAGCCTCTAAGGACCCTGGAAACTATTGCCCCATAAGCCTGACTAGCTTAGTCTGCAAGGCTATGGAGAGGATCATCATGGAGCTCATAAACAAAGACATTGGGGACCTACAGACACTAGATCCTACCCAGTTCGGCTTTGTCAAGGGCAGATCCTGCCTTTTGAACCTGGTTGACTTCTTCAAAACAGTCACCAAAGCCATAGATGAACAGAAGGTAGTCCACACAGCCTATCTGGACCTTGCAAAGGCATTTGACACAATACCCCACTCGGGCATCATAGATAATTTATCCAGCTTAAATATAAACCCCTATGTCACAAGATGGGTCGCAAACTGGCTCAAAGACAGAACCCACAGAGTGAGAGTTGCTGGAGCCATGTCAGACTCGAAACCAGTCACAAGTGGCATCCCACAGGGTTCTGTCCTGGGACCACTCTTGTTTGGTATATACTTTTCAGAGGTACAGGCAAACGTGGGAGGACTATGGCTCACCAAGTTCGCAGATGACTGCAAACTGGGCGCCATATTCAACTCTCCAGCTGACACAAACATCCTTCAAAAAGATCTCACAGAGACAGATAACTGGTGCCAGTGCCATGGTTTAAAGCTAAATGCCAAAAAATGTATAGTCATACCCTTTGGCAAAAACAATGTGCAAACAAATTACCACATAGGCGGAAACCCATTAAGTACAGAGAAAGTTATTAGGGACCTGGGGACCCAAGTTGATAGCAATCTCTCCTTTGAAAACCACATTGCCAAAGTGGTTAGAAAGACCTTCTACATAGCCTACCTCATCACAAAGGGTTTCACATCTAGATCAAGAGAGGTAATCGTGCCCCTTTATTCATCCCTCATCAGGCCCATCATAGAATACAATGCCCCTTTTGGGATGTACCTTACCCGACACCTGCAGCAATTAGAAAGACCCCAAAAGTATCTCACCAAGAGGATCAAGGGTCTCAAACAGATGCCATATGCTGCTCGGTTAAAAAAACTCCAGCTCTACTCAGTTGCATACCGCCTACTTCGAGGCGATCTATGCCTGATATACAAAGCTATGTCAAATCCAGAATTAATGGACATGCTCCACCTCAGTAAATCTAAATCCCTTAGAGCCACACTTACGCCGGGACTTGAACCTCAGCACAGAAATAAATATAACTTGCTGGAGGGAAAGGTTCATAACCCAGAGGCTCCCTTCGCTCTGGAATAGAATTCCAGTAAATGTGAGGCAGAGCACCTCACTGAATCTCTTCAAGAAGAATCTCGATAGGTGGATGGGGGATCGTAGGTTTGTCCCAGGGATTACTCCTGTGTCACTATTAGACAGAGGCACAGTAAACTAAACCTTAAAAAGGGCACAGTATACTCAAATCAAGGGGTGGCATAAGCCATACAGAATCGGGCTAGGCTTATAATTGCCCCAGGGCAGATAGCCTAGTATGAACCTATGAACCTATAAAGCCAAACTGGGATGGATCCAGTATCTGGTGGTGTCCTATGTCCTTGTTGATAATTTCCATTATAATTCTTTCATGGCTTTCCATATAAGTCTAGTCAGACTAAGGATTCTCTAGTTTATAGGATTTGTTGAAGGTCCTCCCTTATGAAGGGAGATGACCATCACAGTCCTCCATTCATGTGGCACAAAGCCTGTTTTAAGACTATAGTTAAACAATGAATTCAGGGTCTTAATAAGTTATATTTTAGATTATTCAAGAAACATCCTGGGATGTTGTTGGAGCCCATCGAGATTGTGTTCTTGTCTTTAGTTAGTGCAACCAGTACATGTTTCCTAATTATAGTTGAAACAGTTATGTTTGAGGGCATTATTAGGGAGATAATTAGAGGAGAGAGGGGGTAAAGTTGAAAATGAATTAATCAACTAACAGGTTCACTATATTGCCAGGCTCATTGAACGTGCCACCATTAACCACCAGCTCAGTATATTGTTGTGTGGTGCCATTGAGGTTTCTGACATAGCTGTAGAATGGCTTATGGTTATCTTTCACCTGGGGAGAAATCTTAACCTCAAAGCTGACTTTTCTTGACCTAATTAGCCCTCTTGTATACTTATTTACTTTAAATAGACATTTTATCTGGGTCTATATTAGAACATCGAAGTTTCAAAACTTCGAATGTTCTAATATCGACCCCTATTCAGGGAAAGCTGAAAACATTGAACATGCAGAACAGCAAATTTTTTCATAGGGAAAACATTTGCTCTTCCAAAACACATACACACAACACAAGCACATCAAACAAACAGCAATCCAAACACATACACCTAAAATCTTACACCTAACCCTACATTAAACTATACACACACCACTAACTATCCACTTAACCTTAACCCAAACCCAAACCCTAAGGTCTGTCACTATCGCACACTCACCTCACCCGCACACTCATCCTAACTCACCTACCCCACCCTAACCGTCACGTCCACACAATCGCACACTCACCTCACCCACGCCCTAACCCTAACTCACCTACCCCGCCCTAACCATCAAGTCCACACAATCGCACACTTACCTGACCCACATCCTAACCCTAACTCACCTACCCCACCCTAACCCTCATGATCGCACAATCGCACACTCACCTCATCCGCGCCCTAACCCTAACTCACCTACCCTGCCCTAACCCTCATGTCTATACAATCGCACACATAGGTAACCCACACCCTAACCCTAACTAACCTAACCCGCACTCAATCGTTCACTTACCTGAACCCGACTCGTAACTTTCCACCACAGAGCTGAAAATACCAAAGAAACAGAAACGGACAACCAAATTCTTTCCCTAGGAAAAAATTCAGTTTTCTGTTGCTTTGATATTTTCAACTTTCATTGTATAGGGGTCAATATTAGAACAGTCGAAGTTTTGAAACTTTGATGTTCTAATATAGACCCTTTTATCTTTATGAGAATTATCTTTCCAGAATTTTTGCCATAATTTTTTCCTTTTGTTGTATATCTGGTTTAATTTGGGATGCCACCAGGATGGTTTATTTCTGGGCTTACATCTGGCAGGTACAGCAAACCTCTATGCAGCCATTGACATGGTTGTATAGAGTTTCTGAGAGCAATTCAGCATAGGCTGGTGTTTCTTGGTGGTTGGAGGGACACTGAATGTTCACAATTTGCCTTGGAATAGTTCCTTACTGTTACTGTTTTTAATGGATTACGGAGGTGATTTTTATTTTTGAGGGAGACAGCATTATGGTCAGACCTTACCAGGGAGAATGAGACATTGAGAGGGGTGCAGCTCTCTCTCTCTCTCTCTCTCTCTCTCTCTCTCTCTCTCTCTCTCTCTCTCTCTCTCTCTCTCTCTCTCTCATATTTGTGAGCATGAGGTCCAGTATGTTGGATTCTCTAGTGGGGATATTCACTATTTTCTCAAGGTTGTTTGTACTTATAAAGTCCAGGAATCTCTGTGCCTGTAGATATGAGGTCATGTAGGATTCCTATTCTATAGTGGGATAATTAAAGTCTCCCATAAGTAAGGTGTTAGGTTAGATGGTAAGTGTCGCCAGTAGGTCCAAGTATGCATTGTGAGCTGTTTCGGACATAGAGAGTGACCTATAGCTGGCTAGAGTATGGTACAGGATTTTGTCTGTGGTGATCTGCATTTGGAGGAACTCCAACATGTCATCCTGTTTGGCCACCACAAGAGGCATGCTTGTTATTGATGTATACCAAGACATCTCTGCCTTTAGCCATTGTCTGTGCAGCTACTGCTTTAAAAGTGTGGAAGGCACTAAAACCTTGCACTGCCAGGGTACTCCCTGCTGCTTTAAAGCATGTCTTGGTAACTGCACAGAATATCTATATTCATGTGTGTGAGGAGGACTTGGAGGGAGTGTAGCTTTTTATTTAGGCTCCTAGCATTGAGCAGTAACACCTTGAGGTTATGTTGACATGCAACATAATAACAAAAACAAGGTAGTTTCTAAAAGTTCTACACAAGAATATTCTTGTGGTCCTTTAGAAGAGCATTTAGACAGTAGCAACATCAAACCAGCTAGTTTCTATGGTTCTGTGCAAAATATACAACTTAGTCTCTTTTTGAAGAACATTTAAGCAATACACAGAAAGTACAATACAGGTTGAAAATGTAAGGTTATGATACACTTTGAGGCATCGTATCTGGTGCTACAAGAGATGTTTATTGTGTAAAGCACCATTTGTGGTTATCAACAAGAAAGGGCTGGGTATTTATTAGGCTAGTCAAGGTGTTGACAGTTACATATCCAGGACATGGATAGACAGACCTTCAAGCTGACTTCTAAAGTTGGGTTTGATTTCATTAGGGAGGGAATTCCAGATTTTGGCAACTGCACTTGAGTAGAGGGAGTCACCAGACATATATTTGCTTTTGGATATTTCTACTAGCATTTTGTTTGTGGATTTTAGTTGGCAGTTGTTGTTGTAGAGATTAAGGAGGTCTACTAGGGCTGGGATTGTATTGGGGTGATATACTATTTGGTGTGCCATGGTAAGCTAATTAAAGATCAGTAGGTTAGGTAGTTCTAGCCAGCCTAGTTGTTTGAGGGCTAGACAGTGATGGGTATGATATGAGGAATCGGTAGCAAATTTAGTTATCTTGTTGTAGCAGGTGTTTAATTTGTTTAAATCACCATTATTTAGGTTGACTAGAACAGTGGATACATATAGTAGTGTTGAAAGTAGGTGACTTCTGGCTATGATGGCTTTACACTCAGTGTTTAGGTAGTTTTTACATCAATAAAGGCTGCTGAGTTTTTTGTGGACTTTAGTTACGGTCTGGGTTATGTGTTTATTGCATTTAAGATTTTGATCAATGATTGTGCCTAGGAGTTTGATTTGTGGTACTGGGGTGATGAGGGTGCTGTCCTTTGAGGGTATTTGAAAAGGGGGGGCAATAGCTTTTGATGCGTGGAATAGCATAAGTTGGGTTTTTTGGGGAGTTTTAGAATCAGCTGAGAGTTTGACAGTCAGGTTTCTATGGCAGTGAAGTATTCCTGTTTTATTTCTTGAAGAATTTGGAGAGAGGGTGCTGAGCAGATTAGGGTGGCATTATCAGTATATTGTATCAGATTTGCATGAAGTGTGGCTGTGTGTAGGTTGTTTGTAAATAAGGTGAAAAGCAGGGGTCCAAGTATAGACCCCTGTGGTATGCCTAGGGTAACTGGGAGGAGGGGAGATAGGGAGTCCATCCATTTTACTGCTTGCTCGTGGTTGGAAAGGTAGTCTTTAAACTAGAGCAGGGCAGGGTGATCAAGATGGAACTCAGAGATGACAGTGAGAAGTTTGTTATGAGAGACCATATCAAATGCTTTAGATAGGTCGAGAGAGACAGTTGAGACTAGATTTCCTACATCCCATTGCTGATTGACAAAGTTGGTAAAACTGATGAGGGCAATGGTGGTGCTATGGTATGGGCAGAATCCATGTTGTGTCTTGGCATGGAGGTTGTTGGCTAAGAGTTAGTTTAATATCTGGGACTGAAGACATTTTTCCAATATTTTAGACAATGGGGAGAGTATAGCAATTGGTTGATAGTTGGATAATTTGGTTCAGGTATCACCTTTATGTAATGGAGTTATGTGAGAGATTCTCCAGAGGGAAGGTACTGATTGCTCAGCTATAGATCAGTTAATTCAAACAGAGACAGGGCATGCTATGGCTTTGGCAGCGATCCATAGGTATTCAGCTGGGAATTTGTCGGCTGCTAGGGGAGTGGGTTTTAGTCAGGAGAGATATTTATAGATGAGACAGGTTGGAATTGGTTTGAATGAAAAGTGGTTTTGCTTGTGTAGGAGTTTGTGTCGATCTGGGAGATTACTGGGTAAAGAGGGGGCAATCAATTTAAGAACTGAGTTAGAGAAGTAGTCATTGAATTGAGTTGCAGTGTTGATGGGGGTGTCATTTATGTTTGTGGATGGGGTACTAGTTTTATCTGGTTGTAGAATTTTGTTAATGGCTGCAAAGAATTTCTGTGGCATTGAGTTGTATTTAGTTAGGGACTTTGAATAATGTTTTTTTTATCATTATATCATTTATCATTATAAATGCATGGGAGGACCATATCTTGTGCATTTTTCAAACAGAGCCATCTTTGGATAAAATGTTATAATCCTTTCTGGTGAAAATGTTCCAGCAGTGTCCATATAATGATTTTGTGCTTTCACTGCAAACATTGTACGCACTAGCATAGCTTATGAGGGCTTGGGTGGTTAAAGTTTATAGTGAAAAGTGTTGTAGAACCTGGAAGATGTATGTACGCACATTTATCAACATGGAATGGATTTGACACCTGTCTACACCTGAAAATCCACTATAGTGGTTTATATCAGTTTAATGCGCTAGTCCTAGGAGCATGAAAGCATGACTGATTACATATGGCTGCTTGAGTTTCTGATGTTGGTGGTTAACATGACCTGTGGGGGATTGTGGTATTGTTTGTTAACTTTGGGAAGCATGGGCGACTTGAGAGGTTAGTTTTTTTAAAAATACATGTTTTTTAATTTATATTAAGAAAAGCAGATAAACAATTGCATGAACTACATGCTAACATTGACCTGCATTGTTAACATACTGGATCTTATGATTCAAATACCTCCAATGGTTCATTCACTGAATACAAGATTCCCTTTCCAGTGGTGACTCGGGAACATTGTCTGGTTAAGTGAAATTGCTCAGAGTCACACAGCAGGCAAATGTAGGTAAAAGGAATCAAACCTCTATCCTTGACAAGGAGAAGCAGCTCACAGCCTTAATCCTCTGTGCTAAATCTCAGAATAGTTGCTAACTCAGAGGGTTGCTTATATGCATCTCTAGTTGTCTTTGTATAAGGATCTCTATGATAACACATAATTTATTTAGTATTTTATCCATATTTAACCAAGTTATCTGCGGTGGTGGTGCTGCGATAGCGTTGTCGCCTCACAGTTAGACGTTGTCCGTTCGATTCTCAGTTAGAGCATCTTCTGTGTGGTGACATGTGTGAATGGGCATTCTTTCATTGAAGGTTGTGAGTTAGGCCCAGCAAGCCAGTACGTAAAAATCTACTGCCAATCATTAGCAGACTGGAGTTCCGCTGTGGTGACCCCTAACCGGGAAAAAGCCGAAAGATACAAACAAACCCATATTTAACCAAGTTATTTAAAGGGAGAGAACTTGTATTCAGTGGAGTCATGAGATGAAAAACTTGAACACAAATTTCAGGTACAATAATGTAAACATAACAATAAACAAATGGTGCATGTGTGAAAACATGCTGCAGATCTACAGTGCAGCATCAAATAGTTACCGTAATTTTAGGTCTTATAGCTTAGGAATATTTATATTATACATATATCCTGGCAGTTAATACAGAGGACTAAGGCTCTGACTTGTTGATGAGTTGTTTCTTTCCAACTTAATTTATTTATTGTGCAAGCATGAAGAAGTCATTTAACCAGATAGCACTTTGGGACAATTGGGACTGTATGCTTAGTAACTATCAATGAGAAATACATTCATATATGTATACCTGTTTAACAAATTTGTAATAGACTGTATATTGTTGAACAGAATAAAATTATATTGTTGCTTGACAATCAAGCATTCCTTTCAACTTCTTTTTTCAGGCATTCTAGACACAGTCAGAAATAATGGGGAGACAAATGTCAAAAATCAAGTAAAATGTTTAAATATTGCTCTTATTCTGCTTAAAAATGAATAGAACAACAAGTTTTGCAACAGCATGCATTTTCTAAAAAATAAGAAACACAAGTCTTTGATGCTTGGCATTGTTGACTGGTTGCCTGTCTGAATGTAAGCCTCAGTGATTTACCAGAAAATAAAAAATGTTATGGGGAGAAGAAATAAATATGAGGCAAAACCAGAGATATTCTGCCAAATTCTGTACAGTTAGGAGTATGCAAGCAAGTTTATTGAGAGGATGGGAAGTGAGGGGTAGAAGAGGTAAAAGAAGATGAGACAAGGCATAACACAGCTGGTGAAGATGGTCAAAGTAGATGTTACTACAGAAACTGACAGGTTAGGTAAATGTGGTATAGTGAAGATGAAAGAAAGATTTGGACATAAGAGGGTTACCAGGTTGAGAAGGAAAAAATGCACATGTGGAAAGGAAATTTTGAGTTTAATAATTCATGAGTTGCAGTTGCAAAGGTAGAAATGCATATATAGTTCTAGTTCTTTTAACATGTGAATAAGACCTCTTTCTGTCAAAGTGTAGATATGTGGCAGTTCTAGTGGTCACGCATTCACTGTTTATTTCTTTCTTAAATTTTGCAAAAACGATATTCTAATACTCTGCTTTGAAGTTCTGTAAGATAATGAGTGAATAAAACTCTGTCAGTCATGTTTATTATTTACTCTTGTTGAAGTAGTTTCTGGGCATTATTCATAAAACACTGCATAGTGCACAGTACAATAAGGCAGGAATGCAATATACCTGCAGGCCAAAGCCCTTTAAAATTGGTAAAGAATTACATACAGTGGGGCAATGGATGTCAAAGATGCATGTCATATTTAAATAGTATACAAGTAGTTTGCACTGGAGGGCTTTTTCAAAGGGTAAATTATCAGGTGAGGTATTTGGCTGCATTCTGAGTTGTTAATGTTGGCATTTGGTTTGAAAAGCATCACTATTTATTTTATGAAATGACATAAAAATAAGATTGATTGTGCCCCCTAGGCAGATTCATGGTATTAAGTGTGGGTACTTTCCAATATATGGTTGGTTTATTATTACATTTGATTTTGAAAAAAATTATTATCAAGAACCCAGATGTTTAGGATACTCAAGAGGTCCTAGATAAAGTTATTAAACTGACTGAAACCCAGAATACTTAGGGGGTTCTATGGATGCCAACAATAGATATTCCTCAAAATGTACATGGTGTATGAGCAGTGCAATCTATTATGCAGGAGGGATCACAGTCATTTTTATACAGTCTCTTCCTCAATTCAGATTTACACATAATACATTTAAGTTGAATGATAGGTATTGTGAAAAACAACTATGGGGGGCATTATTTGACCCATTATATATGAATATCCTTATGTCTAAACTAGCAGAAGAATATTTCTGTTTGTGTCAGTATTTCAAACAGAATGGAATTCTGCATGCATGTTTTATCAATGCTTTGCAAATGAGATGAAAAAAGTTTTTGAGTTTAACGAACATTAATTTCTTGCAAGGCAACTTGAAATAAAGTGATTTTTTTTTCAGAGATAACTTTGAAGAGAACAGATGGTAAACTTATTAAGAGTAAGCTGCACAGAAAGGAGAATCATTATACATTTTAAATGTGCAGATAGTGCCCACCCCCACATTTACTTGGGGCTTTACCTTACCATAGTTCTTTCATGGCAATCTGGACTTCACTCACAAATAGTACTTAGATAAATTCTTATTTGGATGAATATTTAAAAATTGCATGTCTTATTGATCTTTAATTTTTTTAAATACATTTTTAATACATTTTTAAAGTGTTTCATCATAAGTTGTTTCCATGACGTGTCATATAAGCTAATTATTCTTTTTAATGTCTATTGTCATCTAAAGCTGAGATTTGTAAGTGATAAAAACAATTGTCCGATGTTATATTGTCAACTGTTGCCTGCAGCATGATAATGAAGTAGCTCACATCTTGCCCAATGGATGGACCAGTCACAAGGTGAGACTAGCTAGTATCATGGATAACAGAGATGAACACATGAGTATACAAGATTTTTAGATATTTTTCTTGAATTTGTGAATTTAGTTATTTTTTTTAAATGATCCCAGATGACATGCATTGAAAAATGATTGCTAATTGAATCTTCTGATGGAAAGGTGGAGTGAGTGAATATCTGATTTAATTTAGTTTCTTTTTGACTTTTTATCTGTTTCAAGAAGATGGCATACAGTTTACTTAAGATCATATAAATTCACTCCTTCAAAAGAATGGAGGTCATTACACATGGTAAAATAAAAATTGTCAGTTACAAATTCACTGGTGATTTTAGTTTGTGAACAGCTGTAACATGTTGCCTATTAGTACTGTTTCAGATTTATAGGGTTATATTTTTGCAAGTGAATTTGAGGAGTTTCCATGTGCCTATGGTTACGCAGATATTTAGCTCATCTCTTATGCTTCCTGGTTTGTGATAAATACCTGAAATGCAGTTGAGATTTGTCTGTGCAGAGTATGACTATCCCTCCAGCTCTTGTATATATATATATATATATATATATATATGGTCGTTTCTTAATATGGAGTGTAATGAGGATGTAACTGCCATACTCAATTAGTTGTTGTGTCTTTCGGCTTTTCCCGGTTAGGGGTCGCCACAGCGGAACTCCGGTCTGATAATGATTGGCAGTAGATTTTTACGTGCCGAGTTGCCAGCCCTGATGCAGAACCTTCAACGAAGGTACGCCCATTCACGCGTGTCTCCACACAGAAGACGCTCTAGCTGAGAATCGAACAGGACAATGTCTTACTGTGAGGCGACAACACTACCACAGCACCACCATGCTCAATTAGTATAGTTTTTAATAGCCTTTAGTAACAGCAAGAATGTCAAGATGATAAATATCTAAGGTCATGTGCATTTTTTAATATCTGATATCTGACATAAATGGACCTTATGTAAAGATTAATTATTTAAAGCTAATTTAGGATGCTCATAAAGGTCTGAATATGTATTCTTTGATGACTGGGTTAGTTCTACTAGATTGGTGGCCTCTTTTTGGGGAAGACCCAAAGTACTATTTATACTACTAGGGAAAATTTGGCCAGGGCATTTGGGAAATTCCCCCACACTTCTGTGTAGGGGGATGCATTTGAGTGTAGTGCATCATACGTCCTGTTTCCATTCCAGATGCATAGGCAGACCGGAGAAACAGGAGTAATGGAGACTTTGAATTTAACAGAAAAAGTAATGGAGAATGAAAATATTAGAGCGGAGATGATGTTGTAAGTGGTTAAAATGAATACAAAGGTGATGGAGATGAAGCAAATGTCTGTACCAGAGGAGAAGGAGATAATGGAGCAGAGGAGTGCATCACAAGTTATGGTAGAAACAGATATGGATTAAGAGAACCTGTTTCAAAATAAATTGTTCGAGGAGAAGATGGACAGTCAACAAGAGAGTAATATTATAGGTTCATAGGTTCATAGGTAGGTACTAGGCTATTAGTCCTAGGGCCTATACAAGCCTAGCCAAAAAGGTACCCTGGCTTTCGCCACCCAAGAAAATTATTTTCCTGTGCCCCTGTCGACCAGAGCCACAGAGATGATCCCCGGGGTGAATTTTCTATTTCCCATCCAATCATCAAGATTTGTCTTGAAGAGTGCTAATGGGGAGCTTTGTTTGATATGGATAGGTAGTTTGTTCCAGAGTATGGGAAGTCTCTGGGACAGGAATCTATCCCTCCAGCATGTTCTGTTTATTGTGGTGACAAGGTTTAGGTCCCTAGAGCGTGTAGCTCGGAGGGATTATATATGTATATGGCTCAACCTTCCAATCCTGAGGGTTGTGGAATGTTTTATTGAAGGAACCAAAGAACACCAGAGAGTGAAATTGCAGCATCTTGCTAGTGAGATAATGGACAAAATACAGCAAGAAGAGAACGTTGAAAAAGTAGCAGGAAAGAAGTCGTATGTGCAAACAGTGAAGGAGGAAGAAAGAAGGGTAGAGGAGGTAAAGGAGACAAAGAAGAAGTACACAGTGTGAGTAAAAAGTAAAAAAGAAAAAGGCAGGTATGAAGTTTGGGACTCAGTGATTGCACAATTGGTTGTTACAGCAAAAGAGCTAAGAGCCTTTATTCTTATCAATAAAGAGACTTTTAGTGACATAATATTTGAGACTGGACAGGCCATGGAAAATTTTATAGAAAAATATGAACTAAGGAAGAACAACAATCCATGGTCAGGGTATGTGGTACAATTATTTTACAGTAAAGCAAACAAACAAAAAAAAAAAGATTTATGGTGCAATTCAGAGCTGAAATTGGTGCAAAATTATTAAAAGACCATTGACTTTGCTTATGTAAAGATGTAATGGACACAACAAAAATTTATGATGAAAGGGGTTTATGGACCGGGGATGGGAATGTAGAGTTATACTAAAAATGGAAAATGGCAGTGTAATATATATTTTGGGCATTATTAATGAAAATGGCAATAGGAGGTTTGTGAAATATAGAGGACAGTCTAAAACTTGTTTTTGTCTGTGGAAAAGATCATTTGATTAGTGGATGTCAGAAACAAAAATGTTTTACATGTAGTAAAACTCGACATGTGGCTAAAACTGTGATTTGATATGTAAAAAATGTTGTAACACTGGGCATGCATGGTTAGAATGTGAAGAAAATGTACAAACTAAGAAAAAGAAAGATAGACAAAAAGTTGACCAGGATAAAAATAAAAGTAAAGAACAGAAGTGCAGATTGAGATACAAAATGTAGAAATAAATCCAAAAGAAGGGGAGAAAGAAAGGGAAAAAGTGTCAGTAGATACAAGTGAATAAGAATGTGTGACATCAAACAGTGAGAGGAAAGAAAATCTCTAAAAAAAAAGAGTGAAATAAAGGAAAAGAAAATTCAAAAGTATAATTACAAAAGAAACCAAAAAAGGTAAAGGATGAGAACTATATCATATGAATCCCTATTAAAAGATGAAGGTATTAGCTTTAAATGTTAATAGCATAAAAATGTTAGGAAAAGTATAGGAATTTTGGAATGGTGTGTTTTAATAGATGCTCACATTATTGTATTAGAGGATATGAGATTATTAACAGACAAAGAAAGAAATAGATAAATTATGGGATGGAACTATCAAATTTAATATGGGAAGAGACACTTGTTCATGGATATGTATACTGTGTCATAAAGATATCAAGATATTAGAGGTTACTATAGCTGAATAAGGGTGTATCATGGTATCAGATATAAGAGGGAACAGAAATGTGTATAAAGTTGTTGCTATATATATATATATATATATATATATATATATATATATATATATGCATATGTCACAAGGAAAGAAAGCGATAATGTTCAAAAAATTCTTAACTATATTTGCCTTAGTAGGGATATAATACTAGTGGGAAACTTTAATTGTAGTTTAAGAACAAGTAAAAAAATATTAGTGATGTCAAAGTAGTAAATGAAATAAAAAAATGCAGCAATTTGTATATATGGGACAATATACACTGAATCTATAGAAGAAGTGAGATTAAAACTGAAACAGATTATTTCTTAATATTAGATAAGTTAAGAATCTTGCAGAAAGGAATAAAAAAGACAGGATTTTCAGACCATATAGTGATATGGATAAAAGTACACGAGAAAGAAGAATATATAAAAATAGGTAAAGGAATTCAAAGTAGGAATGGAAAAGAATTAAAACAAGAGGATAGGAGAGAAATAATTAAGTTATGGAAAGATTATATACATATGAAAATGTTTTATGAAAATTAGACAAGTTGGTGGATATGTCCTAAAGAAAAATATAAAAAAATGCTTTTTAGAATGTATAGAGAATAAGAAGAAAAAAAGAAAGAAAAAGCAAATTATAACACAGTAAGCCAAGGAATATTTTGAGAATTGATAAACAAAGAAAGGGCTTTTTATGAAAAAGAGAAAGAAATACATGAAATGACTCAAGTAAGAATTAAGAATCTACTACATAAGCAAAAATATTGTTTACAAGGAAGAAAAGAAGAGGTAGCATCCTATCTAAATAAGTTGGTGAAAGAAAATAAAGAGGTAATAAGGGAGTTACAGGATAAAGAAGGGAAGAAAGTAATGACTCAAGAAGGGATATGTGGAATTGTTAAAGAACAAATAAGACAATCATTTATTAAAAAATAAATAAAGTGAAATCAAAAGTATGAAGTTAAAAGGTTATTTAAAGAATATAATGAACATTTAGTACAAAAGATACATTTGAAAGAGTTAAATGAGGCATTAAAAGACATTAATTTGAACATCGCAACAGGATTATTTGTGGAAGTAATGAATGAATGGTGAGAGATGGGAATAGTAGATAAAGAAATATGTACTGGAATAATAACAATATTCATATGGGATAAAGGAGAAAAAGATAACATTAAGAATTGGAGGCTGATAGTATTAAATAATACAGACTATAAAATACTTATGAGAATAATAACCAAAAGGTTAACAAATAAAATGGATAAGTTACTTGATCAATCAATATTTGATAGAAAGGGAAAAAGAAGTCCAGATTTATTATGAATAATAAAAGAAGTAATAGATGATATTATAAACAGGAAGGTAGAAGCAAAGATTATGACAGGTGATTTAAGTAAGGCATTTGATAAAATACAGCATGATTCTTTATGGGAAATTTTAGAAGCCTATAATATAATCAGAAAAATAATACAGATGAAAAAAGAAGAAATTAATATATTTTGGAGAAGTATTTATGAAAAATCCTGTGGAACATAACAAAGAGGCTAAATGGATAGAAGACATAAAAGACCGGATAAGAAGTTTAAAGGTACAGGATATGAAATGGGATGAAATAACGGCCAGAGAGATTGAAACAAAGCTAAGAAAAGCCTCAAATTGGAAAACCCTAGGCCCAGATGCAGTACCTAACTTCTGGTTAAAAGTATTAACATCTTTGCATAAGGATTTAGCCATGAGTAAGAACTGTGCCCAGGAGTCAATAAAATCCATGCAGGCTCCATGTAGAGCCTACATAGAATGTACCCATGTACACAGCCATGATTCTCCATTGGCAGCACGCCATACATATTAATCATGGCACGCTGCCGAGGCAGATCACAGTAACACAGATATTGAATCCATGTAGGCAGCAGTGCATTATCTCATGGATGTGGATTGTCCAGGGAAGTCCTGAACATATGTTATGTACAGGATAATGTACATACCTGTAATGTACCATCGTAGTCTAGAAATAAGTGTGCTTGTATTTTTTTTCTCTTTTAATGCATGTTTGCACAGCATGGCATGGAGTGCAACAATGCCAAGCTGCACTTACACATACATAACTGACACCTGCCAGACCTCTAAAAATAGAAACTGGATGTAATTAATTATTTATTTGAATGCTCATTTGCATGGCGCAGCATGGAGCACAGCAATGACAAGCTGCACTTACACATACACAGCTGACACCTGTCGGACATCAAAAAATAGAAACCAGATGTAATCAATGATGTGTTGTTGTTTACCGTGTTTTAATATTATAAATGGCCATTTGCGTGGCATGGTGTGGTGCTTAGCAATGCTAACAGCTAGCTTAGTATTATATGTGAAGATATAGCAGTTTTTATACTATCTATGTAGCTGAATAGGTAGAGTCACAGCCTGAAGTGTTGTAGGTCCTGGGTTCAAGTCCCCAACAGTCATAGTTTTTTTTATACAATTATTGCTGTGGAAATGTGTCAGCTGACCTAAAGGATGGTTTAATGTAAAAACATATTTGTTACATTAGAAAAACCTGTGCAGTGCTAAGCACTGCTTAAACATGGTTAAAAGCCACTCCTGTTTGCATGTTGCTAAACTTTGCTAAAACACAGTTGTGTGAGTTTGTTCGATGCTAAGCGGGCTTGCACAATGCTAAACAATGCGGTGTTGTTTTGAAAGTTGCAGTATGATGTGTAAGGGCAGGAAGACAGCCTATATTAAGGGCACTAGGTGGGAATTCTGCAGAATTCATTGGAGTCTCAGTAAAATGTCACTATCCCTGGTGGTATTGGCGAGGAAGCGCACTTTCAGGTACAGAGGTGGGGTGTGCAGGAGTCCAGAGTGTGTCTTGGACTCCTGGTCCAAAAGTACAAACCCCAGCTGTTGCAGGGAAATTACCAGGGCTCAGAATGTAAAGCTGAAGCCTGGGCTCAGTTGGCCAGCAATCTTACCAGCGCTACTGGTATCCCCAGCACTGGTGAGCAATTTCATCACGACTATGACAACCTGAAGCAAAGGAAGCAGTGAACCTTAGACACCTGGATCCAAGAGGTGAGGGATGGGCATGCCCCACAGCTATGTAAGTATATTTCTCACTAATTTACTAAAATACAAGCTGAATCTGTACAAAACTGGCATGCATAATGGTGTGCTTCTTTTCCAAAGCTGCAGCTGAATGGACTCCCAACATCTAGTCTTATGCTGGGCTCCCAGACAGGATGCACAATGAGTGTGGTAAGTACAGATATTTTCTGATAACTTTAGTGCAATAACCAATAAACAGTACCAATAACAATAAGCAATAAGGTGTAAAGTAGGATTGAGGTTTGATAACTAATGTGTTGTAATAAATGCAGTAGTGCTGTTTTCATTGTCTGTCTGTTCTAATACTGCTGAATTTAACTGTAAAACTGAAACAAGTAAATGATGCAAAAGTAATTGCCTGATAAATGTATTGCACAACCCACAGTATGGTTCAGGGCTATCTGCAGTACACTTTCACTCACATAATGCTCTCAATTCTCCCTACTCCAGGAATGAGGTGTATGGGTAAGGTAGCCCACATTCTGGGCAGAGTGTTCTGTTCTGGGTTCTGGCAGTATGTACTTCACAGATTCTAAGGAGAAATAACAATAAAGTGTAAAGCAGGATTGTGGTTTCATAAGATTATGTTGAAATAAGTCCAGTACTACTGTAGTTATTGCATGTCTGTTCTAATGTCACTGCAGTTAATTGCTACATAATGTGCACATGTCCCCTGCAGTCACAGCTTTTGTGTTCTACTTGCAAGCCTGCCAACTAAGACATGATGGCTGTCCAGTCTACATAATGTATCGTAAAGTAATGACAACTGCCCAATCTGTCTGGTCCATGATTAGCAGATAAATGTTTACCTGGAATGCATTTTATGTGTAAATGCATTTACAGAACACCTTGGTAGTTATGTACATGCACATTATGTGAAACAGTTCTGTGTAATTGTGTACCTGCATTTGTTAATGCTTGGCCCATACTATCCCATGATAACAGCTTGAGAGGTATGTACATGCTGTATCATCTATAGAATAATTTGAGTCACCATAGACACAAGTGACGCTGCACACCTGTAGAAGAATGTATTAGCAGTCTGTGTATTAATATAATCTGCAAATTCACTAATGGTAAGTTTTTTTTCTCTCTCTCTCTCTCCCCATCCCTTATCTTCTTTAATTTATTAAAGTTATTTATTATTATTATTTAATAATAATATATTCTGTTAAACTAACTGTTTTTGGCATTATGGGTTATTTCATTTTGGTTTGCTGTTAACATACTTACTGTTATGTTATTTGATGTTGTGTTCCACAAAATATACCTTAATATGTATTTGGATTAATCAGTATTATGTTCCATTATGTTAATACTAACATTGGTTTGGTTATTTCTAACCTTAACTTATCTTTATAGCTAATTTACTACAGAGCAACAAGGTAGGTTGGTTCCCAGTGATCCACCTATCTTGCCTCCTCTGGTCATGGCACATGGAACCAGCACATCTGGGACCAAGCCTGTTGGTGCTCCCTCTGCTGCCCATGCACTACCTGTGGCATCAGATAGCTCTGCCCCTCAGGAGAGGGCTCACCCCTCCCTCTGGGAGCAGCTGTGGAGGGGGTGTTGTCACCCACAATGAACTGCCAGGTGTGGAGTGCAGGATTGTGTACCATGGTTTTGGACACTGCCTGCACAGGATGGCGAGCATGTTGGCCATCCTGGTGAGGCAGGTTCATCCCAGAGCCCAACCTTCACCACTGCCACCCCCAGGGCAGTGAAGGAGCAGTGCCAGCATTCCCATGGGTGGGAACTTGAGTCATGCTGCTACCTTCTGAGAGGTATGTCAGACTGGGATTCCACAACACCCTCCCTATCCAAGGTGTTCACCCCCCTCTTGTGTCACACACCACCCCTGTCTGCTGTCTTATCTGTTTTGTCTGTTTGAAAAATCTTCCTCATCTTCCCAACTTAACCTCCCCAACATCCACCTATGTCCCTTCCCCAATATTCCACTCTCACCTAAAAAAAGGGGACCTGTCCTCCAAAAAATATTGTCCCATACATAGCTCTCCATTTCACTAACGTGTCCACTGGACATTTGTAATCTGTTCCAATTGGCTTGACAGTACAGTTATGTTGTCCTCAGCCCTCTCTCTGGGGGTGACAGTCCAAATTCATCTACATATTATGTCAAAGTGCACAGTTGTTGCTGTACAAGAAATGGATAGCTATGGTTCTTCCCTACACCCTTCCTGCACATACCTACCTGCCTTTCACTATGTTTTCTCCCTGCTTGCACCCCATTTCCCCACTGTCCTATCTCCCCTTTTTTCTTTTCTTTAAAGATTTTTTGTGTGACACGGTGCATCATGCAGCATCACTAAGCTCAGCTAAATGGAGCTATATTGATATATGTGATTTAAATGATAATAAACACATACAGAATAGACACCTGTCCCCTATTTCAAACCTGAGACCTTTGCATCTGCAGACCACTGCATTAACCTGCCACATCACACAGCTGTTAATTAAAATAGGTGGTTTAACCAAACATAATAATTGCAAGTTACCATAATTAAGCATGTGTCAGCACAGCTACACATTGCGCCAGGTCTGGGAGTGTAATTTCCAGTCTGGTACAGGAATACACCATTACAAAGCCAGTCAAATATTAATGGATATAACTGAGGTCTGTAAAAACAATTAATTGGGTACTTTAATGGCAACATGTACAAGTACACCTGCTACAGCATTAATGGCAAAATACATGTTCAGCTGGGACTCTGGTGGAGAAATACATCCCTATAAAGCCAGGCACATAACAATGGATATAATGGAGGTATGTCACAGACTGTATGTGCGCACTTATACTTTCACAAATGCATATGCTGTAACAGTGACTCAGTAGCTCAGTCTGTTAAATGCTGTGCAAACAGTAACTTTTCTCACATATGGTCCTGGGTTGAAATCCACTGTTGTTTTGACATATTATCGGGGGGGTTGCTCCTAGGGGACACACTACAATGAACACCTGTGTTGGATGTGTGATCATACAGCACTATCTGTCATGACACACATGGGAATAGCTGACTATTGCTAGTATCTGACTTGCATTCACATGGTTAGTATGTTTGCACACTGTGTAATATGACATGTGTAATCAAGCAGTGGATAATGTCAGCCATTGTGTTCTTGCTGTATCTCTACATAGTGTACTTCCATGTATGTGATCCTGACATGTGTTCCCATTTTACTGTCTTTCAGGAAACATGTATTCCAGATGACGTGCTCCTTTTATGGATGCTGAGAATGGTATCATCCTGGAAGACCTCCATCAACACCATGAACTCCTACTGTGCAAGGGGAGGCACAACAGGGAACAGCGGGCAGCACTGTGGGTGGAGCTTGTCCATGATGTGAACAGGACATATGAGCAGGTTTGACCGGGCCATGGATATGATTTATGATGCATGCAGAAGAGCAACAGATGTGGCCATGGATCATTGTGTCACAGGTGGAGTGCCTGTAGCAGAACAACCACTCTCAGCCACAGAGGAATTCCTGGTGAACCTAGGAATGCAAGACAGCTCCCAGACATCAATCACACCATATATTGTGAATGTGGATGCCACAGTTTCCATAGCAGAGGACCATCCAGGTAGGCTTCATTTGATCAGCATTGGAATACTGTAACATTCAATGTGTCAGGGTTAGATACATTTATATGGGTGTCAGGTGTTTGCCCTTTGGGGGTGGAGTTTAACTGCAGTTTGAAACTCATGCTCAGATTATGACTAACATATCAATTAACAAACTATTGTAAATTTGAGCTATATGGATGTATTACCCTCTTATAGTGCAACATGTGGTGGTGTTTACATTACCTCTCCCTCAAATTTCCACTGGTCCACAAGGCTGTGGTACTAATCCTGGTAAGCACAACATTGTTTTATTACAGAGGTAGATTTACTGTAAGGTATTTCCTAAAGTGTCATCCCAGGCCTGATGGCTGGATTGCTATACTGACTGCATGATTGCCAAGTGCACAGATATTTTTCTGACTGTACACACTTGAGAGTCATACCTATGCATTATAGGTGTGACAATACTGATAAATGTGGCAGTAGTGCAGGACATTACAGATTGCCATATGTGTCAACTGTGCAGAGTCTTCACAAATATCAACAGTGTACCTCATTGTTGCTGATGAGATTGCACTGTAAAGAACTTTTATTTACAAGTAACTACAGATGTTTGTGGAAAAAGTAGTCCCCATGTGCTACTATATGAGGTTGGAGGTTAAACAGGTCTGTAATAGTGACAGGTGTGTATACAGCTTTACATATATTGCAACATAGTACTGCAGAGCATAATAGTGCAGGTATTAATATACTGCTTTCTCTTTCTTAACACAGGTGACCAGGGAGGTTGAGTTCTGTCCCCTACATAACCTGATGTCACTGTCTCTTCAGACTCTGATGCTGATGGTGACCCAAGTGAGGCACAGGTGGGGGTTTCATGGGCTGAATCTATCCCAAAGGTTTACAGCCCTCTTCTGCCCTCATTTTCACTGCACACAGTCAGTATGCCTACACATACCCAATCCCCGGAGGCCACAGATATTAGACATTCAGAGGGTGGGGACATTGAAAAGGAAAGTGTGGCAACTATCAACTGAGTGTAGATACTGGCCATAACCAGAGAGGTGGCAAGGTTCCACATGGGTGGATTGAGGGGGTGCTGGTAGGGGGCCTGCTGTCCTTCCACCACCTGTCACAGGTGTCTTATCACGGGTCACTCAGCATATGTTTTGGGCCATCATGGAGGCATAGGCACACACACATTCCAAAAGGAACTCCAGTTGAATGCACAGGATTATGGATGCAGGACAGTCTGACATCCATGACTGCTTCCACTGCATTAGTGATACCCAGGATTGGTTCATTGATGCAGTGGGAAAAAGGTGGTCTGAGACAGATCGCAGAATATCTGTCTTGGAACACACATTGTCTAAGATGAAACAACTAGATGGATTTGAGCGTCGGACCTTGGATGTAGGTCAGCAACTACATCAGCTGACAGTCCACATGGCCGTGCTCAATCATCCTCCCAGAGTGGCAGTACATCCAGCACTCCAGAGGGGAGTGTGCTGTCCACACCATGACATGGCAGGCCATGGGCTCATGGTCCTGGGCTTTCCTGTGGAGGACATGGTCCCAGCAGACAGGAGTCACTGTCAGGTACTAACACCACTTCTGACCTTGGCCATGGAGGTGCCATTGCAACCCCTGGCAAAGCTAGTTCCCATGTTTGGGGTGAAGATGGTGAACTGTCAGCTCTGCCAGGCACAGTTCACAGATGTCTAACATACACACATGTAGGCTAGTGCTGAGCTTGAGTGTATTCACGCACATACTCACACACATCAAATTCAGGTCACCTACAGACACACATAGCACATTTCCATGGTCCATCTTGCCTGCTTCCTTTCCTGACTCACATACATGTTTTCAACCTATTGGGTCAGCCTAGGCCTCCTACACCCCCACACTACACCCTGTGCAAGTGATGATACCTCTGCCACATTCCTGTCAGCCTCATCATCAGTGCTGGGAAATTAAGCTATGTGTCTGATGCACAGGGTGATTATATAAATTATTATGTAATTGTGTAATACAGTGTTGCTTTGCCATGCCACCTGTACTGGTCACTGACAGATACTGTGTGCTGACATTTGTAATGAGTAAGCCACATAATTTTGTGTACCTTATGTTGTATGATGTTGCAATGGCAGTATACATACACTATGAAAGGTGTGTCATGGATCTGTTTGTGGTTCAGTTGCAGGAGTCTGTAGGGGACACCTATGTATACACAGTGGCAATAAACCCATAGACATCACAGCACAGGATGGAACATCAATACAGAAGACATATGTCTCCAGCAAGGTACAGTGGTACAGGTGCATGGCTCCATAGGGTCATATGTGTATAACAGGCTAACAAGGACAATGAAGTCATGTAGCTTACTCATGCATCCCTCATCAATGACATGGTCTGATACCCTTGATAAGTGTCACCAAGGTTTCTGGACCTAACACATCTACAAGCTGTGGTGATGGAGATGACCCATCTACAAATTTCCTGTGTCCATTACAGACATTTGTCTTACAACAGTTATGATTGTCTTGTTGTGTAACTTGCACATGATATGCGTTACAGCAGAAATCTGCTTTACATGCATGGGGAGCCTGTTACATATAGGATTTAGTGTGTGCGTTTCATGCCTGTCTCTCTAGCATGTACTATTGATACCACAGTGAGAAATGTGCTTTACATGCATGGGGAGCCTGTTACATATAGGATTTAGTGTGTGTGTTTCATACCTGTCTCTCTTGCATGTACTATTTATACCACAGTGGTGGTGTAGGTGTGCAGAACAGGTATTACATGTGTTAGTTCTATCTTAGATAAGGAGGAGGTACACATTGGGATCTGACACCTCCCTGTATGGCAGCCATACACATCTCCTCCAAAGCATATAGGAGACAGACTGCACATGTACGCTCTTGACATGGATTGAATGGGACATGTTATCTGTCATGTGCATTGGTATACCATGGAACCTGTGTAGCTGCTACAGTTGTAAGCTATGCCTGTGTAAAGACATAGGAAAGGTGCCATGACACTCAATGATAAGTGTGATGAGTGCCAAATACAGTGTAACAATGACAGTCTGGGATTTACATGCCATACCTTTCTGTATAGGTTGTACAGAATTAAATGTATCCCCATATCTTACCAACCAGTGAAAGTCAAAGGCTACATTACTCTGTGTCCATAAGTCCATGGGTATTGGTTCCAACTGTGTGTGGTGTGCGGACTCTACTATACTTTCCAGAGGTGGATGACTTCCAAATGGATAGTATTGTGCGGTCCTTGGCATTTACTATTTGTCAGTGGTTCTGACAAAAACTGAATGTGTCTCTCAGGCCATCCTGGATAACTGTTGGTTCTGTGTGGGATTGAGTGACAGCACCTAATATGCAGTCACCTGCTAATATAGCCATTCATAGGTCAGTGACAGTGGCCATAAATGCAGAGAAGGGAATGGCTACAAGGTGTACTCTATTAATGATGTCTGAGGGAGGTCCACTGTTGACTGCTGTCATTATAGCATAATAATAGCATAATAATAGCATAATAATAGCATAGCATAACCCAATGTTATCTTCCCAGATTATGACTATCAGACACTTGGCTATCCACCAGCTGACATACCACTTTGTAAATAACCTACTATGATACACCAGTTAAGGTAGGTAGGCATAATTTGCCCTTGAGCAAAACAAACTGTGTTTGGTCCAGTGTCAGTAGGTGTATGACATTGTTACTGATCGTATCCATGCTAACTCCTTTCATGGATTTACATATAAGAAACTGAGACATCTGGGAACACTGCTTGACACTACATGCTAGTTGTCCTATGTGCAACTATGTACTGCAGTTAGCCCCATCTTGTTCCAAGAAAAGAGTCATCCAAGGTGTCTGTACAGACCTCAGACAAACAATGGAGGGAAATGAAATATGTATACCCTGTGAAGGTAAGGTGAGAGATTTTACATATGTATTCTGCAGTTGGACACTTCTCCATGCAACAACCAGTTTACTGTGTGGTTGCTTAACAGGCATTGAACGCTTGCAAGGGCAACATAATGTCAGCAAAGTTGAACAAGTCATCTGTTCATGCATGGCCATCCATATCTTCACTGCAAGGTGTACCTACAAACATTGTGTTTCAGGCTGTCAACCCCAAGGGTGTGGCAACATGACCCTAACTTTGCAAGACATACACAGTGTCACAATTGTACGTATGGTATTATGATCATGCCTAATGACAGGATTATGGTCAATCCAAGGTCTACATGGCTGTCACACTGTCCGGTGGTGTGTTACCTTGGGGACCTACATACAGATGACATGCTACATTTCACCATCTGTTGTGACACTGCCTAATAATGGCATGCTGTGATGTACACACAAGCATGACTGTATTACTAATGGCACCATCAGTGACTGCTGATGACATGTGGATAGTGTACCCAACCCTCTACTCCTATGCCACACAAACACAACGTTGACAGATGTGACTGTAATTCAAACCTTGATTGCAAGGTGTCTCACACAGCAGTCAGTACATATGGCAATGAACATTTTGCCAACATGCACAGCTCAACTCATGCACCCCCACACCCACAACACACACACCTTTATGTGTGCAGCTACTTACCAGACACATTCCCAAACAGACACCTCTGGAGAGCACAGTACACATAATAATGCAGGCACCACTGGACTCACCAGTCACATACCTGAGGCACATCACAAACACAGACCTATTATTCATACGTGAGTACATCTTGAAACACATTGATATCCATGTCACCAGGTTACATATGGCAAATGTTACAGTTAGCTGTACGTGGATTGACACGATACATCATACCATTGCCACAACTCAAGAAATATCAGGTGACCTAATGATGACATCATATTTCCTGCACATGTGTATGACTAGGGGCATACAACACCAGAATGTATGCAGACACATTACTGAGCTTACACACTCTGTGTCTCTTGTGGGTATGCCCATAGCTTTCAGCTACATTTGACCCTCACCTAGGATGATAGCTCAATACACACAGAACATGAGGGACTTCAATAATTGCTGTAGTGTGTGGTATTGTAAGAGGATTCACTACATGTCTGCTGGGATGACTTGCTGAACAGACATTATTGCTTTGCCAAAGATGGTCTTCATCTCTCACTCCTGGGATTTTCAGTACTGACCAGGGCTGCTGACACCCCCACTGTGCATCTTATAGGCACAATCTGGAGGGTAAACTTTCCAATGAGAATGCCATTGTCATACAACATCATGGTTATGCTGCTACACGCTGGAAATGGCAACACTAAACACCACTCTGTGAAAAGTGTCATCACCCTGGAATATGCAGACATTTTGTGCAGTCAAAGCCATCTGGTTCTACATGTCCTTCCACATGTTCAGACCTCAAGCTGACAGTGTACAAAGTAATGCAGATGGTGTATACATATTCATTAAAGGTAAATACACATCCAGATTTAGTGAAACAGCATGCGTTCCTGGAGACAATGCAGGTGCTATTCACTGCTGGGAGGACATGCATTCAAGCCATTACCAGCTACAGGAGCAACTCCATGAATCCAGACACCCGTTGTGCTTATTTGCATGTGCATGTGTCTATCAAGATATAGCAGTACACCATGGTTTGAGGTGACATTAAGTAACCACCAACTGTGTTGGTTATTGATGCTGAAGCTCAATTGCCCAGAGGTTTCTCCACGTCCTTAACTACAATGACCTGGACCAGTGGTATGACATCCCCACAAGGGGATGTGATGTAGTACTTCATGTATATCCCAGTATAGGTGTCCATTGCAGCCCACCACTGTAAGGTCCTCCCTGGTGAGATCGGAACACAGATCAGTCTATCAGTCCTAACTCTCCCTTGCAGACAATACAGAAATATACTTCAACAAAGCAATGTATTACTCTCTATGGGATGGTTTACATAGCATGACTGCACCTCCCTCTCAGATGAGATGGGCAAGTATGCAGAGCTCTACACCCATACATTATGTAAGAGGCAGTACAACTGTATAGACTCAGCTGTACCTGTCAGGAGGAACATGAGCTCCTCATGCCACAACAAACCTGAGTGTTGGACAGATGCTGTACAATAACAGATGGGTATTGCTGTAATAAAGTTGGGGTGAGTGTGCCCCCTAAAATGGAGGCAAAACCTCCTCAGCTAAAACAAGCACATAGTGTTTGTGTGACATTGTGTAGAAACAGTATGTGACAAAATCAGCCTCTCCACAAAGCAGAACCATAATGCACAGTGTAGTTACATGTGTAACCTCATAGGACAGGCCCAGATTGTCAGTGAACTCATATATAATGATGCCATATATAATGGGTCTGTATTCATAGCTAACCTGTTGTCCCATAGATTCTGTGTTGACTTCACTCCCTTGTCCCCACCACATGTGCGACATGACAGTTTTACAACCTGGCCTATACCTTCCACATCCACAGAGCAAGTTGTAACTGGCATCTGTATGGGGATACACAGGATCTATTGGACATGCTAACATCCCAGGCTGTGTCCTACATGGGATGCACCAATGATTACTAACACCATTGGGAACTTCTTGCAGTCATACTGTAACCACTGGCTGCATCCCAGCTGACTGGACAATGGCAACTGTTATCCCCCTGCACTGAGGGGATGCTTCCACCAACCACCGTAACTATAGATATATTTTCCTGAGTAGCCATATTTGTATACCTATGGGGCAAAAAATCATGAAGTTGATCAGCAAACATATATGTGATCTACAAACAGTTGACTGTACACAGGTTGGATGTCTGACAGGGAGATCATGGCTGTTAAACGTGGAGGATATGTCCAAGGCAGTCACTGATGACCTGGGTAAGGGGACATCAGGGCATACTACCACTGGATGTAGCTAAGCAGTATGACTCTATCCCCCACTCAGGCATCATTGACAACAGCACCGCCATAGGCATCCATGGTAATATCATTATAGGGGCAATTAAGTGGCTCATTGATGGCACACATAATCAAAATAGGGAAATCTGCATGCAATAGCTGATCTGTAAGCAGCAGTGTTCAACAGGGCTCATTTCTGGGTCCTGTACTGCTTGGGATCCATTTCCCCACAATACAAGTGAATACTGACTGTCTGTGGCTGACAATGTTGGCTGTTGCCTGCAAACTGTGAGCAGTCATAGACTCTGTGAGTTATGTCAATATCCTACAAGAGGGTATTGATGAGCACATGCTTGTTGATATACTACTGGCTGTAAACTCCATGCAAATATATATGGCGTATCATTCCCATTGGTAACACCTATGTTCATGGTAAGTAGCACATCAGTTGCAACATGTGATGTACATGCTCAGGGCTGATAGGCCTGGGCACACAGGTCTGACCACACAGGTTACACCTAATGTACCTGAAATCACCATGTCTCTCCAGTGGTAAGATGGGAATCATATGTCATAACTTAGGGCACAGTCACCCAAAACGTGACATACTCATAACCTCCATGTACTTTTCCCTCAGCATGAAAATATATGAGTGCAATGGTCATTTGGTACTGTACCTTTCCAAGCACTACTGGCAATTGCACACAGCACAATGGCCCCTCACAAGGGAACTTCACGTCTTCAGTATCTGGCAATGGGTTTCATCTGACATCAGTGGTCATTGTAGCCTGTGGCATATAGACTACTCAGCAGTGATCACTGCCTTGCATATGGGGCAATTTGTGACCCTGCTTAAATGGAAATGCTGCACATCTGAAGGTGGCATGGTACATGGATTACTCACTGTAAGGGAATTAAAATGGCATGTGACATTAGTAATGCATGCTGGTGGGAGAGATCTGTCTAGCAGACTTTAAGACACATTTGGAACAGAATCCTGCCTAATGGCAAACAGAGCACCACAGTGGACCTCATCAGATGCCATCTGTATGACTGGCTGGGTGACCATCATTTCACCACAGGAGTTCTGCCTGTGTCCCTTGTGGACAAGGGCAATATGTGCTGATCGTGTAAATAAGGGTATAAACTTGGCTAGGATTGTGAGGGCTGTAGGGGCATTATGCTATTAAAGTTCAAAGATCCTATGCTTCAATAAGCTGATGTAAAATGCACTAACAGCCACACACACACAAACCTGGCTACATTGAGGATAGCACAACTTCCATTTATTGTTTACAGGACACAGTACAGCACACATGCACACTGCAAGTTGGCTGCATGTAGATTAGAACAAGTACCCATCTAATGGTACACACTACAGATCATAGCACATGAAGCATGCGCTACACCAGATGTATGCTATTATGATTGCTTTAGGACCTCTCCTGCTTGATGACATCAGCAGGCCTAGTTGTGGTCAGGCATTTGGAGGCCCACATCACCTGCTACAACCAAAATACTGCAAAACCCTACCTCTTTCCAGGTTACTGAGATGATCATATTTATGTTGTACAGAGATACACACACACACACACACACACACACACACACACACACACACACACACACACACACACACACACACACACACACACAATAAGTGGCCTGGAGTGAGATTAGAACCAATAACTCACACTATAGAGCACAGCACTTATCACACGTGCCATGGCTAATGTCTCTTTCAGACATGACTACAGGCAAATTACACAAACAAGGCTTGTGTTGAACAGCATCTGTGGCCTGCAGAATGGTATTGCTTTGTTATCTGCATCTAGTAGCCTAGCAGTCAGTTAAGTGTTATTTATCCTAGCTATGTGGCTACAGTTACCAGTTTGGCCATATGTGTCTGTTTGCATTTGGATGGGTATGCCTGTTGGCAAGAACAATATGCCCTGTCCATGCGTGCATAGTCAACATTATACATGACACCACCTGCTCACCTGTTGCTGTACATGTGCTGACATCCAGAAGGCACAGGGGTCTGTAGGTAAGTGCATTATGTACTGCTGAGCCTTTACTTTTGATCCTTTGAGCATAATTATACATGTGTGATAATGAAGCATTACTCACCATTATCAGAGTATGGAGGACAATACAGACATCCACACACATATTTATGTATATAAGAGGGATGTACATAGAAATGTGGCTATGTGTGTGTACGAGATATAGGTTCATAGGTTCATAAATAGGTGCTAGGCTATTGGCCCTAGGGCATATATAAGCCAAGCCAAAAAGGTGCCCTGGCTTTTGCCACCCAAGAAAATTATTTTCCTGTGTTACTGTTAAGCAGAGCCACAGAGGTGATCCCTAGGGTGAATCTCCTATTTCCCATCCAATCATCAAGATTTTTCTTGAAGAGTGCTAATGAGGAGCTTTGTCTGATATAGATAGGTAGTTTGTTCCAGAGTATGGGAAATCTCTGGGACAGGAATCTATCCCTCCAGCATATTCTGTTTATTGTAGTGAAAAGGTGTAGGTCCCTAGATCATGTAGCACAGAGGGATTTGGATTTCTTTAAGTGGAGCATGTCGAACAGCACTGGGTTTGACATAGCTTTGTATGTTAGGCAGAGATCGCCTCTGAGTAGGCGATATGTGACGGAGTAAACCTGTTTTTTTTTAAGAAGGTCTGCATAGGGCATCTGTCTGAGGCCGGTAATCCTCTTTGTGAGGTATTTCTACGGCCTTTCCAGTTGTTGTAGATGTCTTGTGAGGTACATTCCAAAAGGGGCGTTGTACTCTATAATAGGTCTAATGAGTGACGAGTAGAGGGGAACAATGACCTCTTTTTTCCTGGATGAGAAACCTTTTGTGATGAAGTCTGCCACGTAGAAGGATTTCCTGACTACTGTGGTGATGTGATTATCAAAGGAGAGACTACTGTCCACCTATGTCCCAAGGTCTCTTATCACACTTTCGGTGTTAAGTAGACTACCACCTATGTGGCAGCTCATGGGTACAAAGTTTTTACCAAAGGGGATGACAATGCACTTTTTGGCATTGAGCTTGTGGCCATGGCTTTGATACCAGGCATCTGTCTCCATGAGGCCCTTTTGTAGGATGTCCACGTCATTAGGAGTTTCGATTATGGCTTCTAGTTTGCAGTCATCCATGAACTTTGTTAGCCAAAGACCTTCTACATTAGCCTGTACTTCAGAAAAGTAGATACCAAACAGGAGAGGACCCAGGACTGAACCCTGTGGTACTCCACTTGTCACTGGTCTGAAGTTGGATTTGGATTCTCTTACTTTCACAGTGTGAGTTCTGTCAGTGAGCCAGTTGGCAACCCATCTTGTAACATAGGGATTTATACCTAGTTTAGTGAGTTTATCTATAATTCCAGAGTGGGGGGTGGTGTCAAAAGCCTTGGTGAGATCTAGATAGGCTGTGTGAACCACCTTACCCATGTCTACGGCTTTGGGGACTGCTTCAAAGAAGTCTATCAGGTTTAAGAGACATGATCTGCCTTTTACAAACTCTAACTGGGTGGGGTCCGGAGTTTGGAGATTACCAATGTCTTTGTGTATAAGATCCATGATGATATATTCCATGGCCTTGCAGACCAGGCTCATTAAGCTAATGGGGCGGTAGTTCCCGGGGTCCATGGTGACTCCCCCTTTGTGGAGTGGGATAACCATTGGTGTGTGCCATTCAGTGGGCACAAAGCCTGAGGTGAGGCTATGACTGAACATGGTGCTTAGGTGGGGTGCCAGTTCATTCTGCAGTTCATGTAGAATGCAGCCTAGGATGTTGTCAGGTCCCATGGATGCTGTGTTCTTGGCTTTGGAGAGTGTCTTTTTTACCTGTGCCACCATGATTACAGGAACTTTGCATTCTTCCAGTATAGAGATGGGCCCTTTAGGGGGTGAGAGGGGGGTAAAGTTAGCACTGAACCTATCTGCCAGGATGTTGGAAATATCAGTTGGTTCTGTATATTTAGTGCCATTGTGCTGTAACTCAGAGCAGATCTGATTGCTGCCATTGAGATTCTTGACATAGCTATAGAATGCTTTGTGGTTGTCTTTAGAATCAGTGGCGATTTTGTTTTCATAACTAGCTTTGCAGGATTTTATGACG
The DNA here is from genome assembly GCF_019279795.1 of Protopterus annectens. Classification (NCBI taxonomy): domain Eukaryota; kingdom Metazoa; phylum Chordata; order Ceratodontiformes; family Protopteridae; genus Protopterus; species Protopterus annectens. The sequence goes on from NC_056732.1 coordinate 1,461,330,610, forward strand.
GATCTCATCTTCTTACTGAGGCTGACCAGGGAGTTCCTCCAGTCATGGGATTTTACTCTTTTTTGCAACAGTTTCTTTCTTCTGTTGTAGAGTTTGTTTATGTCAGGGGACCACCAGATTGGCTTCCTTTTTTTGGAGGAAAGTATCTTGGTTCTGTTAGGGATAGCATGACCCATGCACTTGTGTAAGTGCTTATAAAGTGCATTTGTGTAGGATTCAGCAGTTGCACCTCTATTGTCCGTCTGCATGGGTGTCATAAAGTTTGACACTTCTGTCTTAAGAAACGTGAAGTTGGCTTTGGAGAAATTTTTTATGGTGGTTTCCCTAATGGGGGGTGGGGGCAGGATGTGGCTGTCTAGGATGATTAGCTTGTGGTCAGATCTGACCAACAAGGAATTGACCTCTATTGTGGAATGCAGGTCGCCCATGTTGGTAATGACCAGGTCTAGGATATTGCTGCCCCTTGTGAGGGTGTGGATACATTGATCCAAGGCGTTGGAATTTATGAATTCCAGAAAATATTGAGCAAAAGAGTTGGTACATGAGTAGTTTTCCCAGTTAATGGTGGGGTAGTTGAAATTGCCCATTATTAGGGTGTTGGCTTGTACCCTAATATTTTTCAGTGTATCAAAAAATGAAGAGTGGGAATCCTGGGGCATGGTGGGGGATCTGTAGCAAGTTATAATTTGAATTGTGGTCTTGCCCAGAGTTAGTTGCACTTGGATAATCTTGGATGTGTTATGCTGAGCAACTAGCCTTGAGGTGTGGATATCCTTAATGAATATGGACACACCTCAGTGTTTAGTGTTTTGGTCTAGGTTAGGTGGCCGAAAGGTGTGGTATGAATTATAGCCTGGTAATGCAGGGGTGATCTCTGGAGCCTTGAACCAGGTCTCTGTCACTGCACAGATGTCGATGTCCTCCATTTTAATGAGTGCCTTGAGTGAATGCATTTTGAGGTTTAGGCTTCTAGCATTGAGTAGCATTACTCTCAGATTTTGCTTGCTTGTACCTTTTAAGGTGGTGAATTTGTCATTTGAACCTTGCCTAAAAAAGGCACTATAGGGCTGGCAATAGCCATAGCCAGTATTTGGAATCCCAAGGGTGGCAGGTGAAGGCCATCTCTGGCAAAGCATAGTGGTCTGTCGATCATGCCATCCCAGGCAGACAGATTCTGGATCCCCTTAGAATGACACCAGCAGCTTAGCCAGTTGTTGAAGTTAATCATTTTGTCCTGTTACTGTGGTATCATTCTGGGTGATGGCAGGATGCTACTCAGGGATAGGGTCATAGCTGCCTGAGATACAAGATCGGAGAGATCCACAATGTCTATTTTCATGCAGTCCAGGGAGGTACATTTCAGGTCATTCACACCAACATGGACAATGACAGAGTCATATTTGTACTTGATGTGGATTGACCTGAGCGCATGCATTATGTGGTGGATCCTGGCACCCCAACAGGCAGCTGATAGTAACTTTCTCCTTGTTTAGCCTGGTGAGTGGAACATCAGTGTGCCTGACTGTAGAGTTACCTATGACAAGAGGGTTGGGTATGTTGTTATGCCTTATGGGCTGTGGTTGAGTGGCACACTGAGTTTGTGGGCTATGTGTCATTTGGGTTGTGTTGGGAGGTGGAGGTTGCTTGCATTTCTGCTTTGGATGTCTCTGTTGCTTGAGCAGATTTTTACTGAGAGCCTCCGCAAATGTAGGTATGTGTTTTGTGTTGCTATGTGTGTGTTTTGGTGGTGTAGGTTTTGAGGGACTATGTGATGAGTGTGGTGTGGTGCAAGTGTTTACCTTCTCCTCTTGACTGTCTAGTCCAGTCTTGGGTGAAGAGAGCTTTGCTTCCAGTTTGGCTATATAAGTGCATCTCTCACAGGTTTTAGTGTTGGGTGGTAGGAGGAGAGGGTTGTCTGTGTACATGATGCAATTGCTGCATTGCCCCAAGATGCCCAGATTCATCAGGTAGACAGGAGAAATCACCGGGAGCTGACCCTTAGACATGCCTGGATAGGTGCTTATTTATTAAGTACTAAAGACTGCTTTCCTCTATGCAAGTGAGGAAAGTTGAGTGCTGCAGTAATTTATAGCTTATTTAGTGTTTACAATGACTTCTGAACAAGGGCTGAGCTCAGAGAAACAGATTTTAGTGCTAAAACTAAAAAACTGTCTCGTTCTAAGGGAAAATTTGAAGAGCAGACCTTATGGCACCGGGAATAGTTTAACCCTAGCTAAGCGGCGATGCATAAAGTGTGTATATATATATATATATATATATATATATATATATATATATATATATATATATATATATATTTTTATAACAGTAGCAAATGAGCAAACTGATTTAAACAAATGAACCAATTTAACAATAAAAACTAAAACCTGAGCCCCGTTCCAGCAGTCTTCGATCAGACAAGTTCTAACTGCACACTCTTGCCACTAGGGTGCAGGGGAACATTCTCCAAAAAAAGATGGTCTGGATTAGTGCTCAAGTTATACAAACAAAGCTAGATTCAGCAAGTCTGAATTTAGACTATACTACAGGAAACAAGGCATACCAATTTTAGAAAGAAACAGTTCAAATAAGCAGGCACAATAAGCCTTTAACCAGAAACTCCCAGCTCAGAAGGCCAGCATTTACCCTCTCCTCCCACAAGAGTGCAGACCACACCTACTTAATGTAAAATAACTGGCCCAAAGCCCACATGCTTAAACCAGGACTAATACAATTTTAGAATAACAGACACTACGCCTTCAATCAGCAACTCCCAACTTAGAAGGATGTAATCTACCTGTCCTGCCACAATAGTGCAGACCACAAACCTTCTTAATGTGAAACAACTGGTCTGAAGCCCAAGTTCTTCAACCAAAGGTTTAGAACAACAGTTACAATTTAATCAGGCTACTAACAAGCAGTAATAAATGCAGCAGAATAAATGCAATTAAGTACTTTTAAGAACAAGCAGCAAAAGCAAAATAAAGTATTAAAGTAGGAGGAAACACAAATACAGTAAAAGCAGCTGAATAAAGTGCATTTTTTATATAACAATAGAAAATGAGCAAACTGATTTAAGCAAATTACCCAATTAACCAGTAAAAAGGCTAAAAACAGAAGCCTGTTCCAGCATTCTTCAATCAGACAAGTTCTAACTGCATACTCCTGCCACTAAAGTGCAATGGAACCTTCTCCAAAAGGGATGGCCTGGATTAGTGTTCAAGTTATACAAACAAAACTAGATTCAGGATGCCTGAATCTAGTCTATGCTATAGCAACCAAGGTGCACCAATTTCAGAAATAAACAGTTCAAATAAGCAGGCATAATAAGCCTTTAACCAGAAAATAAATCCCAGCTCAGAAGGGCAGAATCTAGCCTCTCCTCCCACAAGAGTGCAGACCACAAACTTTCTTAATGAAAAATAACTGGCCTGAAGCCCAAGTGCTTTAACCAGAACTAACACTTTTAGAAGAGCAGACACTGAGCCTTCAATCAGCAATTCCCAACTTAGAAGGATGTAAGCTACCTGTCCTGCCACAACAGTGCAGACCACAAACCTTCTTAATATAAAACAACTGGTCTGGAGCCCAAGTGCTTAAATCAAAAGGTTTAGTGTAACAGTTAAAATTTAATCAGGTTACTACCAAGCAGTAATAAATGGAGCAGAATAAATACAATTGAGTACTTTTAAGAAAAGGCAAAAGCAAAATAAAGTACACTTTTTAATATATATATATATATATATATATATATATATATATATATATATATATATGTGTGTGTGTGTGTGTGTGTGTGTGTGTGTGTTTGTTATGTAGATGTATGGGGAGAGACCTGAGGTATATGTTTTATATATAGCTATATATAGGTATATATAGGAATACCGCTATTTGTATGGTCATAGAGATAGATATACTATCTATGGGACAGAGAGATAGTGACATACAGATATATATTACTATACCTATGTATGTATAGACATATGTATACATAACAGGTCATGTTGGGCAAGGGGTGACAGAATTGTGCTCTGTGTAACTGTGTATGAGCATGCCCAGTGGGATTGTCAGTACCTATAAACTGACTCCAGGCCACACCTACCTGTACTTCAGTCCGGGATTCTGTGTGTTACAGACAATGACATCTGTCCTTGTGTCTGCAATACTGCACTTCATTGAAATTGTCCAAGTCATTCTTCAGCTGTCTGATTTAATTAATATGTGACAGAGGTTAGTAATGTTACACCACATACAGACCGACAGTCTGCCAAAAAAACAATATACTACCTCACATCAAAAAGATGTGTATACTTCCATATTAGAATCATCAGAGCCATCGCCCATGCTAATGTCCCTAGTCCACTCACCTACACAAGCTGCCAGACAGAGAGTAGTCATGTATCACACAATCAGCAGCATCAATATGTACATTGTTATTCCTGCGTTAAGTGAGACATATAAAGTATGATAAATTTCTATGCTACTGCCCTGAGATTGCCTGGACTGCTGATATACCATTGATGAGTTACTGTTACAGCAGTTATACGGGAACACTGCTGTGTTGTGGGTGGGGGAACAACACCGCATTTTCTGCTGGGATACACAGTAGTCCAAATATCATGTGACCCCACTGTGTAACATCTCCCTTGACTGATGTAGTGAATATACCATGCATGAAGCCTAGTGATTATTAAAGGACACATGATAGTGGACTGGGCACCTGTAGTCCCATGTGAAGTTTACTTTTGTCCAAATAACCCACTATATTTACTTGCATAAATGTAGCAGATCCATACGTACCATAGCATATCATACTAATCCTTACAAGTACTGTGTAGGTTAGAGACTTACCTTGCAAATACAGCAGTTGACAGAACAGTAGTTCAGGGCTGACTCTGTCTGATGCAAGCAGTACACAGCCAATACATGGATAGGTGCTGGCTGTGTGGGTTGCCCGGCATCAAGTTTGATATATGTCTGTGAGTAGGAGAAGGGTGTCCTAGGTCCCTAGGTTGTCAGCGAATGTGCTATGCATTGTCTCTTAGCCAATGCCAGAGCATTCTGAGCATGCCTATGACTGCCTACAGGGACATCAGCAGGGGGTTCCTCCTCAGAGTCCTCCTGTGATTGTGGCTGTGGTGACCTAGGCACTGGTGGGGGGCTGTATATTCCTTCCCTTTGCTGATCATGCTGCAGCTGTTTCCACAGGGTCATATTGCGTAGCATAGCACATACTGTGAACATATGTGCACATGTGGCTGGAGAGTACTGCAGATCTCCATCAGATACAGTGAGGCATCGGAACCGTGACTTCAGAAACCCAAACACACACTTTATGATGTTCCTAGTTTGTGTGTGTGCCTCATTATGGCATTCTTCCATGGATGTGTGTGCATTTCTGATGGGTGTCATCATCCACGATTCCAGAGAATAGCCAATATCATCCAGTAAATGGCCATGTGGGATGTCCCCCCTAGCAAACATCTGGTGTAGCTGTGATTCGTGCCAGATATGGGAGTCGTGATAATTGCAAGGGCTGCTAGGGCACACATTCAGGATAATCCCCTGGACATTGCACATAATCTGGCAGTTGATGGAGTGGTACCTCTTGCAGTTGACATAGATTCTACCCCCTTCACCGGGTGGTGGCTTGATGTACACATGAGTGCAATCTATGGCACCCAGTACTTCAGGGTAGTGTGCTACACAGTAGAAGTGTTGCATATTGCTGTCCCTCACCTCAGGAGTGAGAGGAAAAGTTATGTGCCCACTGACATGTGGTAACATGGAATCCAGGACAGGTGGAGTATCCTGGATGCAGATGCCTATGAGATCCCCATCATGTCCCTAGTTGGTCTTTTGAAAGTACCTGTAGCTAGTATCTTAAGGGTTACACATACCTTTGTTTCCACTGGGATGGGTTCCTCTCTGTTGGCTCTGGATCTGAGTTGAGGGCAGCAGAGCTCAGTGAGTTCTTGTAGTATGTCCCTGTCCACCCTCTAGCACTCTACAATCTTCAGTTCATGTAGCTCCTGGAAGATTACCCTGGGCCTGAACACGCTTCTCCTTCTTTCCGTAGGGCTATTGACAGCAGCACCAGCAGCTTTGACTTCAGCATCTAGTGCATGCAGATTTAGTATAGCTGCAGCAGCCCCTAGCATTGTGTCAGTTAAAATTCCCAAGTCTGTACTCCAATGGTCCAGAGTACGGGGAAAAAATCAGACTGTAGGGTGTATACATACTTTATACAGCTCTGTTGTAGGAGCAGAATGTGTGATTGGCTAACTATGATGCATTTCACCTGCCTACAATATAATTAACATCATTTAATGACTGTATTTCAGTGCACAATGCAGTGCACAGAGCCGTGCCATGCAGCATAGCTTATACAAAGGATAAACTGTCTAATTGAATACATCCGGTCTTGAGAACACATTCAGCCAGGTGATGTACTGAGCAAACATGCTCACCTAAGCTTAAAAGAGCTTAGAAGTGGGGAGTCATACCCCCCTAATGTCAGCTGCATCCAGTGTAAAAATAAACATGGTGTAAAACCCTCCATGAAGGGGATATGCGGACACGATTACTCATTTCTGCTATTCAGTAACCCCACCTCATTTGCATACTTATCCATGCTGACAGCCTAGAAACTACACACGTCATAGCCCTATCACCTTAGAAACATCAGCAATGCACCACTGTAGGGAGCCCACACAAGCTCCTATAATACATTTCTGTCACATTCTACCAACTTCTTTTTTTTTCCGATTTGTTTTTTCTAATAAGCCTGTTTGTGCACTGTGGCATATAGCGCAAACATACTGAGATTATTAAAAAAATATATTAATTTAACTTTTTCCCTTTAATCTTTCTGACATACAGACTAATAGCTTTGCTAATATGTGTATGTGGTGTTGCATTTTCAAGGGGTTTATGTCCACATTTCTACACTTTTACACCCCCTTTTGTCTGTCTAGACTTCCGTACAGAGAATTTTTCCATGTACGCTATGGACACAGACACTGGGTCTGAACAGTTGCCTTTATGCATGCTGGATCACTCTACCTGCCTCATTTGCATGAGATTCACCTGCTTATGAGGCATTTTGCATGCCAAGGAAGTTTCCGTGATTGCCCATGCATGAGTGCCCTAAGCAACGCTTACTGAATCTGGAAATGTTTGTGCCTGTGTAAGCATCATGGCTCAATACCTACATAAAAAAAAATCATGTAGGCTTTATTGAATTCCCCCTTATTTATATGCACACCCCAAACAGACATGAACTTGGCTAGCAACAGGAAAAACAATGTTCCTACTTAAGAGTGAACCTGCAAGCTACCCTAAAAATTATAGACCAACAACTTTCCTTCCAACACGTATAAACTATACAGTGGAATAGATGCTGACAGAGTTTGTAATCATTTAGAAGAAAACAGAATTATGGCAATAGAACAAAAGGGCAATAAAAGAAAGTCATGGAACAAAGGATCATTTGTTGTTAAATAAAGTCATAGTGGAGAACTGTAAAAAGGGGAAGTATCTAAGTATGGCATGGATCGACTACGAAAAAGCATTTGATAGTATCCCACATTCATGGATATAAGAGTGCTTAAAAATGTATAAGATGCATCCTACACTGATCAACTACATTACAGTGACCATGAAATAGTGGCAGACCAGTTTGCAATTAAGCCATGATAAAGGACAAATTATTATCCCAGGGGTTAAAACTCAAAGGGTGATATTCCAGTGTGATTCTTTGTCACAGCTGCTATTCTGTCTAGCCCTTAACCCATTAAGCTGTCTACTTAACAGCTTAGGCCATGGCTATAATTTGGCTCCTAGAAAACAACAAAGTGTAAAGACTTCTCATTTTCTCTTTGTCAATGATTTAAAACTGTATGGCTCATAAGATGAGGAACTGAAAGTACAACTGAAAGTTGTCAAAACTTTTTCCAGTATTATTTCAGATGATATAGGAATGTCATTTGATCTCGATAAATGTGCAAAAGCAACGTTTAAAGCAGGAAAACTGCAGCACCAAAAAAACATCAGCTTGGGACAAGAATGTGATATAAAAGAACTTAAGCAAGAAGAAGTTTATAAATATTTGGGAATTGATGAAGAATCAACAATAAAACATGAACAAATGCAAACAAAACTTAGTAAAGAATACTTCAGAAGACGTAAATTAATCCTGAAAACAGAATTGACATTTAGGAACAAAATTCAAGCTATAAACCAATTTGCCCTTCCTGTCCTAACTTACAGTTTTGGAGTGATTGACTGACCCCAAAACATGTTGGATAAATAAGACAGGAAAACAAGAAGGATGCTTCTTGTTCATCAAATGATTTATTAAAATCAGTGCATACCAAGATTATATATTCCCCTGTTCCGAAGTAGGGTTGGGCCTCCTTGAAATTGATTACATGTATAGATCTGCAGTTGTGGGACTGCACACATATCTGCTGACTTCACAAGACACAAACATAGTGAAAGTTTTGAAATATGAGAAGAGTAGATCTAAGATAACTTCTCTCCTCAATCTAGCAAAAGCATATTGGCGTCAAGCAGGAATGGGAATAAAACCAGAAGCAGATAAAAATCAGGCAGCAACTGAATGTGCCAAAAAAACAAAAGGAAGAATATAAGGTGAAGGACCAGATGGGAAGACAAGAAATGGGGAAAATGCATAAATATAGTTGCAAGTATAGAAAACATCTGGAAGAACCTCGTGTTGATCAGGATCGAATGCGGGAATGGTTAAGGAGAGGCGAATTCAAACCAAGAGATGAAAGATTAATACTGGTGGCCCAAGATAGTGGGTTACATACACGTTGGTTTACAAAGTCCATTGAACATGTGGAAGAAACAGACAAATGTAGGTTTTGCAAGACAGAATTTGAAACAGTTGCACATCCTGTTGCTGGTTGTGACCTACTAATGGCAGAAGGACTGTATACTGACAGACATAATAATGTGGCAAGACTGCTGCACTGAGGATTGTGCAAACAATATGGTATTGAAGTGGCTGAAAAACACTGGAAACATGAGCTACAAAGCATCATAAAAAATGATGACGTTTATATCACATGGGATCATCTATTACCAATAGTTCAAAAGACAGATGCTAGAAAACTGGATATAGTGGTCCATGAAAAGAAGACAAAAGTAGCAAAGTAGCATTGATTGCTGAAATTGCCACACCCAGTGACTACAATGTCTTGCATAAAGAGAGACACAAAGTCATAAAATAAAAAGAAAAAAAAGATGAGTGGACTTCCACAGCTGATGCAGCAACTCCACACACTTTAATGTCACATAAAAGCAGCAAGGAAAAAGGGGAGCGCTTTCACAGTCTATAATATGACTGATTCTTTAGACCTAATAAAAACAGCTCTTTTACTCTATATATACCAATCAAATACCAATTAACTAATTAAGTACACACCTAAAAGCACGATGCAACCTGCTTAGTACTGCTTTTGTGAGGATAGAGAAAGTAAAATACATAAATAAACTTACACATAAATACATTATATATATATATATATATATATATATATATATATATATATATATATATATATATATATATATATATATATATATATATATATATCATATATAAAAAAAAATGTTGTCTAAAAAACATCATATAAAAACAAGTCATATGTAAAAATAGCAGCAATATCTTCAAATAAATACAGCTAATATTATAGAAAGCTCTAAGGTTCAGTGCTTAAGCTGTCATGCCTTCAACAGTGGTTTTATGGAAACCCGATCATTCAACCCAGGAAACCTGTCTGCACCCACCTGTATAATCCACTCTTGTTATTTCAACTCTGTCTTATTTTTAAAGTCCCTGCCTGTAATACTAGCAGCTAAAAGCTCAAGGGCTATAAACTTAAAACTATGACTGTGACCACTGTCCAAGACATGCTTGGCTAAGGCATTGATCACTTTCTTGTTCTTAATATCATTAGCATGTTAAAAAAATCCTCACTTTAGAATGCCTATTCATCTTCCCTATGTAATACTCAAAGCATACTTTGCAGTAGGCAAAATATACTAAGTTTTTGGTCAGACATTCAGCATAGAAAGAGGTATCTACTTCAAACCCTCACATGGGATGCTCAAATCTACCTCCTGCATGAATAAAACTACATGCTTTACACTTCTTCCAGGGAAAAGTCCCTTCACGGTCAGATTGTGGTAAATAGATATCCCTCGTGTTCTTATAAAACAACTGCCTCTTTAAAGACAGACTATTCCTAAAGGTAAACCTAGATTTCTCCTTCACTACCCTACTAATTCTTTCATCAGAATGTAAAATAATGCAATATTTATTAATAATATCACAAATCACTCACATTACTAGAATACCTAAGTGTCATACTAACTTCATCTATATGTCTATATATGTGCTCATGACCATGTGTACATCTATAATAATCTGAAAAATAGGGTCTATCAATCCTATCTCTTTCAGGCCATAACTCTTGGATACAGCCTTCAATCTCTCTATTACTATAACCTCTCTCTAAAAATTGTGCTTCAACCCCAGCATGGCATCACTGAGACTCTGTTCATCATTATGTAGTCTCATTGTCCTCAAAACTTGTCCTGTCACCACATTACGTGGAACATGTTGGGGATGCATATTTGTCTTCTGCAGCAGTGTGTTCTTTTACAATTTTTCCTATATATGAGGTCTTAAAAATCCCTGTAGGACCTCTACTAACCAAAACATCTAAGAAACTGACAGATTATTTACAACTTACACATGTGAACTTGAGAAAGGACATAGTGGAGTGTAGGTATTCTAAAAACCTATCCACCAACTCCACAGGCCCTTTCCAAAGAATAAAGATTTCATCCACGAAATATCTATAACAGATGATATGACTACAAAAATACTTGTTCCTAAGCACAAAATCATATTCCCACTTTACCAACACAAGGTTGACATAGCTATTGGCACATGCTGTGTCCATTGCTACACCAACCATCTGTAGATAGTGTTCTCAGTAACTACAAACACATTATTACCGAGAATCAAGTCTATCAATGCACAAACCAAATCTATCTTCTCAGGTGTCAAATGGTGGCCATCCATTAAAAAAGGCCTTACATTCTCAACACCCCATTCATTGGGGATAACAGTGAACAAAGAAGTAACATCTAAGGTCATAAATAAATATTCTCTCTCAACATCTAAACCACATGTAACTTGAAACAAATCATTTAAAAAATCCTTAGTGTCTTTTAAGACAGTCTCAACAATCTCAAGAATAGGTTGTAGATTCTTCTCAACATAAATCAAGAGGGGTTCTGTGGCCCACCCCTTATTCGACACTATTGGATGCATGTGTGGGCATATCTTATCTTTATGTACCTTCGGCAATCCATAGAGAATAGATGTAACAGGATGCTTAACCAAAAAACACTTAAATAACTCTTCATCAATAGCATTCATCATTAGCATGTAAAATAAATAAAATCCTCACCCCTCTATAATCCCAGAAACTTGTCTCTTAGAAATGAGGGTATACACACTATCTTCACTCAACATCTCAACCATGTGTTCAATGTAAAAAAGTTTGTCTAGAATCATAATACCACCCCCCCCCTTGTCAGCTAGGTGGATTTCAGTTGATGCTAGTTCTTTCAGCTGTTTCAAAGCTGCCAATTCAGCAAAAGTCAAATTATAAAAACCTTGATATCCCCATTACATAAAACTTGACAAATCTCATCCTCACAAACTGTAGTAAAATCCTCTAGGAGTGGATGAACATTCAGCATAAATGTACTCAGTTTCCTGAAGGTGTTCATCCTCTCATTACTTTCAGGAAACTCTAGTTGTAGAGAAATATGTCTAGCAAATATCTTTAAGTATAAAATATTATCTGACAATTCAGTTCCTTGGGTTGGGATAAAAGACAAACCCTTCTCAAGTAAATTGTACAGTTCTGTGGTCAATATAACAGAAGACAAGCTAAAAATCAAGTTTTCTTAGTTTTGCTTTGAGTCATTACCTTGTCTGCTGCAAACTGCTTGTACTGGGGTCACCCCTTCCTTAGCCTCTCCTTGATCTCCCCTTCCTGTAGTCCCTGGGAATGGGTAGAGGTTCCATTAAAGAAAAAGAAGAACCACTGAGTGTATTCACATGACTATTGACATGCTCGCTGATGCTGTATTCTGTACTGGCACTTCCTCATCACTGATCATAAGAACTTGACTATCCCTTAAAGGGGCATGTATTGATTCTGCTGGTATTTCTACTGCTCTCAACACACCATCATGTTGTTCTGCAGAACTCATTACCTTCTCTTCCTTCGGCAAGGAAAAAACTTTACCCAACTTAAAATCATTCAAGTCTCTGTGCAATTTACTTAATTTAATTGCTTGTAGTCTCTTCAAATGTGCTACTATTTTATCAAATAGCACATCCAATTTATCACCAACCATTTCAGTGAGAATGATTTCAAGTCAGGTAAAGTTTTCTCCAAGCCGAAGGAAGAGAAGGCAATGAGTTCTGCAGAACAACATGATAGTGTCTTAAAAGCAATAGGAATACCAGCAGAATCAGTACAGGCCCCTTTAAGGGATAGTCAAGTTTTTACGATCACTGATGAGGAAGTGCAAGTACAGAATACAGCAACAGTGAGCTGGTCAGAGTCATCGTTTGTAGCAGCTGCTAGTGGAATTAATATGTATGCTTCTGTGAAAGCAGGTCCAACTAATACATTCAACAGTTCTTCTTTTTCTTTAATGGAAACTCTACCCATTCCCAAGGACTAGAGGAAGGGGAGGTCAAGGAGAGGCTAAGGAAGGGGTGACCCCAGTACAAGCAGTTTGCGGCAGACAAGGTAATGACTTGAAGCAAAACTCTGAAAACCTGATTTTTAACCTGTCTTCTGTTATAATAACCACAGAACAGTGCAATTTACTTGGGAAGGGTTTGTCTTTTATCCCAGCCCAAAGAACTGAATTGTCAGATATTATTTTAGACTTAAAAGATGTTTGCTAGAAATGTTTCTCTACAACGACAGTTTCCTGAAAGTAATGTGAGGAAGGACACCTTCAGGAAACCGAGTACGTTTATAGCAAACATTCATCCACTCCTAGAGGTTTTTACTACAGTTTGTGAGGGTGAGTTTCATCTAGTTTTATGTAATGGAGATATCAAGGTTTTTATAATTTGACTTTTTCTGAACAGGCAGTTTTAAAACAGTTGAAAGAACTAACATCAAGTGAAATCCACCCAGCTGACAAGGGGGTGGTATTGTGATTCTAGACAATGTTTTTTTACATTGAATGCATGGCTGAGATGTTGAGTAAAGATAGTGTGTATACCCTTATTTCTAAGAGACAAGTCCCTGGGATTATAGAGAGGTGAGAATTTTATTTATTTGACATGCTAATGATGAATGCTATTGATGAAGAGTTATTTAAGTGTTTTTTGGTTAAGCATCCTGTTACACCTATTCTCTATGGATTGCCGAAGGTACATAAAGATAGGATATGCCCCCTCATGCATCCGATAGAGTCAAGTAAGGGGTGGGTCACAGAACCCCTCTTGACTTATGTTGAGAAGAATCTACGACCTTTTCTTGAGACTGTTGAGACTGTCTTAAAAGACACTAAGGATTTTTTAAATGATTTGTTTCAAGTTGCACGTGGTCTAGATGTTGAGGGTGAATATTTATTTATGACCTTAGATGTTACTTCTTTGTTCACAGTTATCCCCATTGAATGGGATGTTAAGAATATCAGGTCTTTTTTAATTAATGGCCACCATTTGAAACATCAAAAGACAGATTTGGTTTGTGCATTGCTAGACTTGGTTCTTAGTAATAATGTGTTTGTATTTAATGAAAACACTATCTACAGAAGGTTGGCGTAGCAATGGGCACAGCTTGTGCCAATAGCTATGCCAACCTTGCACTGGTAAAGTGGGAATATGATTTTGTGCTTAGGAACAAGGATATTAGTAGTCATATCATTTATTACAGACATTTCATGGATGAAATTTGTATTCTTTGCAAAGGGCCTGTGGAGTTGGTGGATAGGTTTTTAGAATACCTACACTCCACTATGTCCTTTCTCAAGTTCACATGTGTAAGTTCTAAAAAATATGTCAGTTTCTTACATATTTTGGTTAGTAGAGGTCCTAGAGAGATTTTTAAGACAGCTATATATAGGAAAGATTGTAAAAGAACACACTGCCGCAGAAGACGAATATGCATCCCCGACATGTTCCACATAATGTGGTGACAGGACAATGAGACTACATAATGATGAACAGAGTCTCAGTGATGCCATGGAGGGGTTGAAGCACACATTGTAGAGAGAGGTTATACTGCTAGAGAAACTGAAGGCTGTATTCAAGAGTTATGGCCTGAAAGAGATAGGATTGGTAGACCCTATTTTTCAGATTATTATAGGTCTACACATGGTCATGAGCACATATATAGATGAAGAGATGAAGTTAGGATGACACTTACATATTCTAGTAATGTGACAGTGATTTGTGACGTTATTAATAAACATTGCTGTATTTTACATTCTGATGATGGAATTAGTAGAGTAGTGAAGGTGAAACCTAGGTTTACCTTCAGGAATAGTCTGTCTTTAAAGAGGCAGTGGTGTTATAAGAACTCGAGGGATGTCTACTTACCACAATTTGTCTGTGAAGGGACTTTTCCCTGAAGAAGTGTAAAACATGTAGTTTTTTTCTTGAAGGAGGTAGATTTGAGCATCCCATGTGAGGGTCTGTAGTAGATACCTCTTTCTATGCTGACTGTATGACCAAAGACTTAGTATATTTTGCCTACTGCAAAGTATGCTTTGCATATTACATAGGGAAGATCAACAGGCATTTTAAAGAGAGGATTCTCGAGCATGCTAATGATGCTAAGAACAAGAAAGTGACCGATCCCTTACCGAATCATGTCTTGGACAGTGGTCACAGTCATAGCTTAAAGTTTTTATCCCTTGCGCTTTTAGCTGCTAGTATTAGAGGCAAGGACTTTCAAAATAAGACAGAGTTGAAATAACAAGAGTGGATTATACAGGTGGGTGCAGACAGGTTTCCTGGGTTGAATGATTGGGTTTCCATAAAACCACTGTTGAAGGCATGACAGCTTAAGCACTGAACTTTAGAGATTTCTATAATATCAGGTGTATTCATTTGAAGATATTGCTGCTATGTTTACATATGACTTGTTTTTATATGATTTTTTATATATGATGTTTTATATATATATATATATATATATATATATATATATATATATATATATATATATATATATATATATATATGATGTATTTATGTGTATGTTTATTTATGTATTTTACTGTCTCTATCCTCACAAAAGCAGTAGTAAGTAGGTTGCATTGTGCTTTTAGGTGTGTACTTAATTAGTTAATTGGTACTTGACTGGTATATATAGAGTAGAAGAGCTGTTTTTATTAGGTCTGAAGAAGCAGATGTATTATAGACTGTGAAAGCACTCCCCTTTTTACTTGGTCTCTGTTGTTTTTGCTTTTATGTGACATTAAAGTGTGTGGAGTTGCTGCATCAGCCATGGAAGTTCACTCATCTTTTTTTTTCTTTTCATTGACTGGTTCATGGGTGGAGCATTCCTTACCTAGTATGTGGACTTTGT
This sequence comes from Protopterus annectens, assembly GCF_019279795.1. Taxonomy (NCBI): domain Eukaryota; kingdom Metazoa; phylum Chordata; order Ceratodontiformes; family Protopteridae; genus Protopterus; species Protopterus annectens. Next base: position 1,461,346,290 of record NC_056732.1, read on the forward strand.
TTTTTCTTACAAAGTCATAAAATATCAGGATTTCCAGGCAGAAATGAGAGCAATGTGGAAGAAAGATAACCAAACAATTCCAATAGTAGTAGGAGCAATGTGTCTTATAAAAAAGAATTTACAATCGTATTTAGATATATTGCCAATACATGTAACCCCATACTAATTACAGAAGGAGTCATTGCCTGGCACATTGCGGGTGCTGCAAAGAGCATGTCTGGCTGACATCAAAGATTGAAACAATACTAATTTCATGAACTTTAATTGTACTTTGACTTAGGAATGGGGTCCATTCCCATCATGGTATTAGAAACCCAAAAGAGAAATTTGATTAAATCAGTATATGAAAGGACTAATGTTAGAATAAATGTGAATGAATGGATAACTGAAAAAATAAAAATAGAATGTGGAATAAGACAGGGATATCCAGCTAGCAGTATCGTGTTCTCTTTAGATATGAATGTCATAGTAAATAAGATTAATAAAATTACAATTATTGCAGGATATAAGATGAGAGACGGATTGTAAATACCTATAATGTATAGATATGCAGATGATATTGTACTAATTACTAGAAATAAAGAATGGGTGAAGAGATAAGTGAGAAGTTAAATTGTTAAGGAAGATTGGTCTATGTATAAATGAACAAAAAAGTAAAGGCTGTGGATGTAAGGGAAAAATAGGAGATATACAATTTAATGAAGAATCTATAGCTGTATTAGGAATAATATTTGGATTAAATGATTATAAGAATAAGCAATGGGGAAAGGTGTTTCAAGAAATAAAGGAAATATGTAACCTTTGGAAAACATTTAGATTATCATATGGGAAGAAAGTGCATTTGATAAATTCTATCCTATTAGGTAGAATAGCATATATAGCTAACACTTTTATGTTGCCAATACAATATGAGAAAGAATTAATGTCCATTATATTTAACTTTATATTGCGATCAAGGTTGTGCCCAGTCAAGAAGGGAATTTTATATATGAAAGAAGAGCTAGGAGGATTAGGCTTAATAAATCCAGCTGTCTATGCAACATTGATGAATTTATATAGTACTTTGAAAGGACATTCTAATAAAAATAAGAAATGGACAGAAATTATTTTATATTATAGGTATAAAAAGTTTTTGGGAAAAAGTGGAAATAGAGAAAAGGATCAGAAATGTTGTGAATGAAGAAGTAAAGGAATATCAAATTAAAATTCTAGGTTTACTGTGACTTACCCAAATGACAGTCAGTCGAACCTCCACTGGACGAAAACATGGTTTCCAAGGACATGTAATCGAACCAACAAAGGTCGAGCATGTATGATTGAGTTGCATGGTGCACTCGACCTTTTGACATGCGATGTGCTGACACTTTGAAGGGAAGTCGCACTTCAGTGAGAAATAGGGAATTAGCCCATTTCCTCACTGTAGTGTGATCTCGAAGTTGGTATATTTAATGTGCAGGGGGTGTGGGGGGGTGCAGGGAGGCATAGCCCCCTCCCCTGCAAAATAGTAGAATTAATGTACCTTTGTCTGTAAAGTTCAACAGTACATGAATGCGCATAGCAGGAGGTGAGTGACGTCACCTCCTGCTATGTCGAATACATTGAGCCATAGTTGTCAATGTATTCATTTTCTGTGTGGTTTTCTATTTGAAATTTCATATTCAGTATTTTGGGTCGACATTTTACATAATCGACCGAAGCTGGTTTCAAATTTTGATAGTAAATCAAACTATATTTTGGAAATTAAAAGTGAATGAGACTGAAAAGAATAGGAAAGAATGATATTCAAATATTATGAAGAAATATTATTTGGTCGACCCTTGGAAACATTTCGATATAAAAAAAGAAAGCAATAACAATGAGATATAAATGGTATAAGAGTATACATGAACGTAAGGATTTTTGGGAGACTGTCTATAAGTAATTTGCCTGTTAAGGTTAATATGCCTTATAAAAGAAAGCAAGATAGAATATGTATTGATTGCGGTGAATATGAAACAACTGAACATGTCTTTTGAGTTGTGTGAAGGTGAATAAACTATGGGGAGAATTATGTAAGAAGAAAATGTTATATAAAAGTTGAACATCTAAATATGGACATGATTGAGAATGGTTATTATGGTAAGAGAAAACAAGACAATGTGAAGAAAATGAACAGAATAATATTTTTTTTGTTTTATGGACATTATGGACTGAAAAATTAAATTAAACTAAATTCAATGAAAAATGGACACTCGCAGAAATTTTGAAGAAAATGCATTTTTGGTTGTGGAAGAAAGGGTGGGGGGAAGTGTTTGTTAATATATCTTTAAATGACATTGTTAAAAGTGTAAATAATTGTAATCAATGGTAAATAAAGTAAATATCTATATAATAATTTCTGTATGTATATAAGTGATGTTAATCAATAAAAATACTACTCTTTTCAACAGGTACCGTGGGATCTTTTACATCCACCTGAGCTGCCACCAACCCAGGTAGACAGGACCTTGGTTTAACATCTCATCCAAAGGATGACACAGAAGTGCAGTACCCCCCCCCCCCAAGCTGCACTACGGGTGAATAGAACCCATAGCCTTCGGCTACTTGTTGCACCACTGATACTTGCTGTAACATCATGGCATTGTTTGGATGAGTACCTGAGTTTTTCAAGTTAATATACCTCACTGAAACATATTTTAAACAAAGAGCAAAAGAAATTTTCAAAACAGATAGCAAAGTACATTTATTTGTCGGTAAGAAACACTGTAGCATGGTATGAAACGTATGCTCCTACAAACCTATCAGTTAGTGTTATTTAATAATAAATCAAAAGGAAAAGAACTATGCAGGGAACATTGTTAAAAAGTATCTTCTGGAAATTAGAAAAAAACAAGTGAAACAACAGTTATTCTCACTAAGAAGTCTTTAAAACAAATGTTAACTGAGAGAGAGAAAGAGAATCTTCACAATGTTTGTCATGCTTAAAAAATGTTTGCCACAACATACTCCTGATAGCTGTAGAAAACTATAATGTACAGAAGCCTCTGGCATCCAAATTGCTTGCTAGTAATTTAAAAGAAACATGGCTTCTGCCCCCAACAAAAACTTTAAGCCATGCTAGGAGCCATGCTCCTCTTTCCAGATTGCCCAGAGATGTGGCCCTGTCAAATAAATGTAGCACATGCCTTAATGAGCTTCCCGATGCTGCCGTATTGACATTTGTGATAAAAAAGAGAAAAGTGAAAAAAGGAGGAGAAAATATATAGCTGTATTCCCAGGCCATGCCTTCATTATATATTTTTTTCTTCCCATGATACTAACCATCTAGTCACAGCCATGTTCTTGCCCAGCTACTGACCAGCATTGGGTCAAAAATTTGCATGACATGGATATCATTCAGGCAGTCATAAGGATTTTTCCATATTTTTTGGTCCTGATCTCTCCCTCTCTGGCTGATGTGAGTGCCCATCATATCCCACCCCCTTGTGTGCATACACATTCCTAAAAATACCCTTCTCCTGAAGTCTACCATATGAGTGCAGCATGGCAGAGCTACACACAGTTCTACAATCACACTCTGCCCGCTGTGCACCTCCCTCACCTGGAAGTGGTAGCTCTGCAGGGGGAAGACTGCTTCTTTTCCTCCAGGATGGGTGCACCAGCATCGGACACCCACTCTGCCATCTTTCATCAGCTCCCCCTAATGTCCTTACTTTATTAATCAACTATTCTACTTTTGGCAGACCAATTTAAGGGGTACTCCTACCCCCAGTATAACTTGTTGACTTAAAAAAAAGTCAATACCTAATCAACACAGCTTGCTCAGATGTTCCACAGCCTTTCATCTTTCAAGGCTGAAGATTTACTAGAATTTTCCAGTCTTCAAATCTTTAAAACTGCTAGACAAGCTGAACTTAATTTGGCACATGGAAACCTCTTATGCTTTTAAGTTAACCACTGAGGCAAAATATCCAGACTGTCTGTCTTTATATTCAGTATAAGTATATGTCAAGCTATGTTTCTGCTTATGCCTTAATGTCTTCAGAAAATACTTCATTTTGATGCAATATGATAAAATCAGCATTTTGGCTCTCTGAGAATTACTGTCTGCACTAGAAAAAAACAGAGTAGCAACAGTTGACCCAGAGGGCTTTATGAAAACACTTTGTGACAGTGTCATTATGATGGATTTAAGTTATTTACCACATAGTCCACTTTACACAATGACTTATTGAGGGGGTCTGTTAAGTTTTCCCTTATAATACAAGCCATATATATTATTACATATAATATAAGCCATACAGTTTGGGCTAGTAAAGATGGCAATAGCTTGACATGCAAGGTGGGTACAGCAGGACACTTACTAATATCTAACAGAACATACCCATTCATCAGTAGATTCACAGTAGTTGACACACTTCTGCTCACAATGTGTCAATTGAATGATGCATTTTGAGTCAATGTACCCATGTGTATGTTTCTGACATTTCTTTATTTTCCAGATCTCACTCTGCATACAGCTTGGTCTCAAAGTTTGAACGTAACAATAATGGATGTGCAAATGTATGTATGTATTTAGTTGTTGCTTTTCGTTACAGGGGAAGTCAGACTGGGCATAATACCTCATTTGAGTGGAAGCCTGAGGATATAAACTCCACAAAAAACACAGTGAGAGACGCATAGTAGAAATGCAATAGTAGAATAGTGCAATACAGAAAATAAATGGCTTTTGGTAAAACATAGTTTGGGAAAAGTAGTGTGGTACTCCAGCAAGTGCAGAAAACAAACATTTGGTTTACAGTAAGCACAGCACAAAGCCACAATAGATGCTGTATAAAGAAATTAACATAAAAAGCAGTAAAGTGAAAATTATGCTGAGTAACACTAAATGAGCAGAAATTAAACTAAATAGATTAATTAGCGAGAGTGCAAGGAAGGCAATAGTGAAAGCTAACAAATAATGACCAGCAAGAGGTATATGGTTCTCTGAAGTTTTAGCATTTTATTTTGTTAGTAACAGAAAGGGTAGGTGGGAATTACTCTGGTGTGGGGCACTAGCAAAGCTAAGAGTTTGTTAGTGTGTCTTTAGTTAAAATTTCAATAATGTGCATTCTTGTTTCGTTGTCAATTGGACCGAGGTCAATATTTTTGATATATAGCTGTAGTAAATGGGAGTTTCCTGCAGAACTCTTAGATTTTTATAGAAGTAATAATATGTCAGTGGATTATAAAGATCTAGGTAGGGTGTAATGTAGGATGATATTGTTATGGGATATGCAATTATTAGGCTTGTAGAGGAGGTTCTGTGTGGTTAAAAGCTGTCAGTGTATTAAGTATTTTGGGAGTTCTAACCACTGCAATTGTTTGAGGCCTAAACAGTTGTGGGGTTTGTGAGGTAGGTTAGTATAGTAATAACCCACGTGTGGGTGTGGGTAATGCTGTATTTACCCACGGTTGGCATGGTTTGGTCATGAGGGCGAAGCCCGAGGAACCAAACAAAGCCAACCGTGAGTAAATCCAGCATTACCCACACCCAGAAGTGGGTTATTATTATAATGACATTATTTAAGAAAAAAAATAATTAATTTTCTTAAATAATGGCATTGTATAATGCCTCCTTGCTGCCCTTCCGTAGCTGTCTGGTATTCTGCGGCAGTTCTGATGTACTGTGCATGCATATGCCTACACAGTACATCAGAGCTGTGGGCAAAAGCAACGGAGAAAGCAAGATCTCCGTTGCTTTTTAAAAACTGTTTCGCTATGTTAAATGGGTTTAACATAGCGAGACAGCTTTAAAAACGGAGCAGTTGCTTTTTTAAAGCTGTCTCGCTATGTTAAACCCATTTAACATAGTGAAACAGTTGTAAAAAGCAAGAAACAAGATCTCCGTTGCTTTTTGCAAACTGTCTCCATGTTAAACGAGTTTAACATAGCGAAAGCATTAAAAGCAAAGAGAATGTCCGTTGCTTTTTTTAATGCTGTCTCACTATATTAAACAAGTTTAACATAGCGAGACAGTGCAAAAAGAGTTATAGTAATGGAAAATGTCCGGGTGACCGGACCTTTTTCCATTACTATAACTCTAATTTACAACGTGCACGCTGACCAATCAGCGTGCACGTTTCTTGAATATTAATGGGGGTTTGTTGTATAATAGTAAATTTAGCTACTATATTTTTATATAATGTTTTGAATTTAGAATGCCAAAACAGCCATTCAAAATGATGAAAATGAAAAAAAACAGCTTTGTTTTGCAGGGGTACAAACCCTCATGCATCCTCCCACCCTCTGATAATTTTATCTACTAACTCCAAGATCACTCTACAACAGGGAAATGGCCATTGTGTTGCTCTACTGTCGAGATGTTGTCATATACTCATTCCAACTTGCTTAACTGGGTAGCTTGTATATTAGTAAACATGGCTGCAACAGAGAGGAGTCTGAGAAGAAGGTACTGTAGGTTGACATGATATTTGCCCTGGTAGGTGACTGGTCAGTTAAGGTCTGGCCTTAAGAGGAGCTTTGCTTTTGGTGATCTTTTTGTTTTGTTTTACCATGTGCTGAATGTGACAGTTAAATTTGGTATTTGGTACAAGTTTGATCTTACCAGTGTTAGTAGAAGTTATAGAGAACATTTTTTGTCTTTTGGCTGTGAGTTGCTTGGGAGCGAATAGTATTATTTTTTTTTTTTGGGGGGGGGGATTAGTTATGAGTTATTCAGCTATGCTTCTAATGAAGAAATAGATTTCAGGGTTAGTTTTTGCAGATTATTTATGTATTTTATTTATTTATTTATTTATTTATATCCATTTGTTGACCAGGAATAATCTAAATGAGCAGAGGCTGGGGAGAAAAGCTCCACTGTTATACAACAGAAGTAACAAAACAATTGAACAAGGACTTTCTTGAAGTCATAGACAAAACAATTATAAAATGCATACATAAATATACAGAAAACATCAGTAATAAAGTTTATAAATAAATACATGAACAGTATATGACAGGTAAATAAAAGGTTAAGAATGTAGATAGTATAGTTGTTAAAGGAGGTAGTGGAAGATGGACTAGAATGGGTAGGGGATGGAGATAGGATGGACAGAGATGAAATTCAGGTGCAAGGACAGGTCAAAGTGGAAGTTAGTTTTGTTTTTAGACATTTACTTAGGTTTTCGATTCTCAGAGCATCTTCTGTGTGGCGACATGCGTGAATGGGCGTTCCTTCGTTGAAGGTTGTGCGTTAGGCCCGGCAAGCCAGCACGTAAAAATCTACTGCCAATCATCAGTGGACCGAAGTTCCGCTGTGGCGACCCCTAACCAAGAAAAGCTGAAAGACACAAAAAACTTAGGTTTTATAAGAGCAAATAAGGATGGAGTCATCTGCATAACATAACAGAAACAGTTTTACTAGCTGTATGGTGATAATTAATGAAAATATTAAATAGTATAGGGCTAAAGATGGATCCTTGTGGACAATCTACAATGCAAGAAGGAAAGAAGAGAATTCATTTTGCCATTTTACTGATTTTAATCTATTGCTGAGGTAGCTATGGAACCAGATCAGGCATGAATTATTAAGTCCTAAGTGTGACAGCTTATGCAAGAGTTTGTGATGAGAAACAGTGTTGAAAGCTTTAGATAAGTTGAGGAAAAGAGCAGATAATAGTTTGTCTGTATTTCTGTTTATGTTAACTGTGTTGATGTAACAAAGGGCTGTCGCTGTGCTGTGAATTCCATGTTGCTTTAGCAATGAATAAATTGTGACTAATACTGTTGAGTAAACTAGGATTGTATATGTTTCTGTAGAACTTTGAATGAAGGGGAAAGGATTGCAATAGGTTGGTTGTTGGTGATTTCATTGGAGTTATCACCTTTTTGTAAAGTTAGAATTTATGTTAGTTTTTTTTTCAAGGATATTAGTAATAGGATTCTTCATGGAGTGAATGGAATTGAGACTGAGTAAGCTAATGACCCTACTTGCTTTTTGATGTATTCATCTGGTAAGGTTTCAGGCTTTAGTTTGGTTAGGTACCTTTTGGTGGAAAATTGAGGACTAGCAGAAAGACGAAGAGATGGTTGTTGAGCTGGGTTGGAACCTGTGGGGTAGTGAGAGCACAGTTATTGAGTAAGTAGGAGACTGATTGGATTAAATGGGAGCTGAAACAACTGGCAATGCTCTTCTGTGATGGTGACTGGCTTGCGATGGTATAAGTTGAATGGTGCTTCCAAGGCTTGAGTAACTGATTTATGAAAAATCAAACTTTTTTTGTTTATTTTGATTTGTGTTTTGAATATTTGTAAAGAATATTTTGTTTTTGTCTGGTTTGGCACAGTTCATCAGGTGTCCAAAAATTTAAAGGTTAGGCTATGTTTTATTCTGAGTTCATGCTTGCCATGCTTTCTCTCTCTGTTTTATGATTGATTTTGTGCTTCTGGACAGTCATTAGCCTAACACTAATCTACAGGGTGGGAGGTTGGTATAATGGTTAAGGTGTTTACCTTACAGACACAAGGTGTACAGTTTGATACTCAGATGGGGAAATTAGCTAGGCTTAAAATGGCCCACAAGGGCATTTAGCCTAGTACTAATCTATGAACTGTGAATCTAAAATGTCTAGAAAATTCATGTAGACATCCTAATATGTTCTAGTTGCATCATTTTAAGTTGGAGATAAGGTTATCTTTGTGTAAGTATGATAGGTTGTGTACTGCACTGATGTAGAGTTGCTTCTAGATATTAGTTTGTTTTTCAACCACAAAATGGGGAAGTGGTCACTTTAAGTATCTAGGATGGTACCCGAGGAAGTTATTTTTGTTGGGGATGAAGTAAGAACCCAATCAATGATGTTCTTTTTTGTTGTTAGTTTTGTTATAATGAGTGGGTATGGAGATCAGTTGTGTAAGGCTATGTAGATGTATGGAATTAGAAGGAATATTAGAGGTTACAGACAGCTCTGCAATGTTGAAATTACCTAGTTTTATTTTTTCTCTAGTGCCGTTAATTGAAACCCAGCAAAAGAAGCCCTCTATAGTGTTTATTTCTTAGCTGGGTTATACAGATTAGTATTATGCATAAGTTCTTATGTTAGTTTAGTTTGAAGAATGAAATTAGAACATCTGCATTGATGAATTGTGGTGGCTTGTGGGGAGTCAAGCTGACATGCAAGGTATTTTTTGTAGATGATTGCTGCTCTGACATCTTTTCTATGATTTCTGTCTAATCTAATAATAATCTTATAACCTGGTAGTAAACATTCTTCATCTTTCTCTTGCAGTTTTAGCTGTGTCTCAATAGCAACATCTATGTCAGGGTTTATTGGGCTAGCTGACCATGGACTTCTAGTTGTTTGCTGTAATTGCTTTTAAGGTTAATGCAAAATATTTGCAGGACAAAGATGTGAATAGAGTGAGTGTGAGGTTTGGTTGTAGTAAGTGTGTTTTGGTTTATATCAATTGGATCAGGGTTGGGGTGTCCATGTCTACTTAATTTTATGTTCAGAGTGGGGTGAGAGGGGGAGTGCCATTTAGTTTTGGATTTTTCTGTCAAACCTAATTTGATGAGAATGAGGTTGTGGTAATGTAGGCTGTGTTTGCGAAGGTATATAGTCCAAAATCAACATTAAGCTGACCTTGCATCACTAAGCAATTGGCTTTGTTCTAAAAAATACTTTTTAACCTTAAAAAGAAAAACAAATCCATGCTGCCTGGAACAAAAAAAAAGTCGCTACTTGCCTTCTCCATATCGAAGACTTAGTCAACAAGCTGAATGAATCCACCACACCTTTTAGATATCTTGGCATTTGGCTTGACTAGTTCCCCCAACTTCCAAGACTACATTCAGAAAGTGGATCCAAAGTCAGCTACTTACTATTTTTTTGTGTAAAAGATATCTCATTTCCTTTATAACCTGCTAAAGTTGCTTTAGGCAAAAGTGTCCTGCTTGCACAACCGGAATATGGCCTACATTTATTTGCCACTGCCTTGAAAAAAAAACACTACTACCTTACAATCTCTTTTATCTTCAGTGTGAACATCACTGCAACTCCTTGGAAAAAGCAAATTGGCTTTCTATTCAAGATAGAGACATCCTTCTTGGCTCCCTTCTTTTCAAACTTCTACACCAAGACACAACAGCACCCCCTAACTACAAGACTAACTATAACCTAAGAAGCCAATCAACTAAAGGCCACCTCATAACTCCATCCACTAAAGTTCATTCCATAGACCACAGTGTCTCTATTCTTGCCCCAAAATTATTGCAATCTTTGACACCTAAACTTACTGAAATCAGAGACTACAAACAGTTTAAACAGTACCTAAATGAACAACATAAGTGCACATGTCAGAACACAGGCCATGTCAGGTAACTCCCATGGTTGTATTATTACATTCCTCTCAGAAAATCTTGGCAGCTTAATCTCCTTACCTTTTCAGCTTATAAACTCCTAAACACTGCTTCCCCATCTGCCCTATCCATTCCCTACAATTCATCTAACATTCCCGTTGCCTATTATTAACCCTACTATTGCAGTTCTTAGTACTTTACAGTCCCAACATACCTCTATATGCTATGTCAGTTCTTGTGGCTGGACTACATTTACCACACCTTTAATCTGCACTGTATATTCCTGATCCTACTTTTTAAAGCTTCTTGTAAATATGTGTATATATATTTTTACGTCTGTGTTGTGTCACTATATATATTTTTAAATTTAGTTATATCTTTAATGTTGATTTAATGTTGTTAGTATCTATGTAACCCAGGTTGAGTTTGCAAATAATCAGATTTGATCAGGGCTGTACCCTGGGGGTTAAAGATTCTAGTGGCCTGGTTGGTAGTAGTGGTCATACCTCCGAGTTTTACAGATTTTTGTAATATCCAGATTTCTGGCTCATATATTCGGTCAGTTCCTCATAAAATTTGTGGTTTCTGGCAAGTGATTGAGGACTGAAGTCACTAAATAATGACACACATTTGATTTTCAGACTTCATATCCTTCAAAAAAATGCATACTAACACAAATCCTGTCATTCTAACAACTTTTTAGGTCTATAAGAACAATATTTAAAATGTGTCCCTATCTTTGGGCCTTTGTACCCCTATTATTTTAGGCTTTGTCCACATTTCTTGTGCTGAGAGTTTGAGAGCTATTGTAGTGAGAGAAGTGGGTTAGAATGGGGATATGGAAGCGTTAGGCTGATGACTGAGCACTACAGTAGTTGGAGTCTTTAGTGGTTGGATATGGTAGAAGAGTAGGCAGAGTTTGTAAGTGATGGAATGAGTTAAGGAGGCAGAGCAGACTGTGTGCTATAAGTGTAATGTAAGATGAGGGTGGGATTTGATGGTTGGGTAGGTAAGCCAAATAAGCCCAAGTTCAGTGAGGGCAAAGAGAGCAGGGCCAACCCGAGTCAATGAGTAAGTCATCTAGGAACAATCAGTTTGGATCTGATCTCAGGGTAAGTGTAAGCTGTTCTGAAAGTATTTCACCTAGAATTCAAAAGGGTGATGTTGCAGCTGGTCACTAGTCAGAGAGGATTGCAGCCTTTTTGGATTAAAAAAGGAGTAGATATAGAGTCTACAGGTTAGCCAGGGGATTGCAGCAATCAAAGTAAAACCTATTCCAGCTACTAGGGCCACTAGGGCATCCTTATTACAAAAAACAGATAAATAAATAGATGTAAAAATGTGGTAGAAAGTGTTGACTGGCACTACAGTAATATAGTGTTTGCCATCATTGTTTTGTGTGACATTTCATGTGCCACAAAAGTTATTTGCATGCCAGCTTTGTGCACTTTAAGGAAAGGACAATGGACTGGAAAAAATGGATGGGGAACAGAAGAGAAATAAGTTATAGTGTATTTTGTAGGGAAAGACTATAGTTTAGCAAAGAATAGAACACCTTTAGGTATAGTTGCTAGAACTCCTATCATTCTCAACAAAACTCTCAGTAACATTGTAAAAACAGAACACCAGATAAGAGTGCCTGAAAGCAAAGAAAGCAGGGTAGCAGTAGTACAGACGCTAGCACAAACAACTTAAATAAAACCATTGACATAATCCAAATGTAAGCTGCCAGTTGTATCTTGGCAGCGGTATAACATCATAAGGACAGGTCACTCTTTATGATCGCTGTAGCACGTACAAGTACAGCAACAGATAAGCTTGTTTCAGTACTGGCAGTAAACACAGTAAATGTTTTATTGTAGCTGAAGTCAATAATACTTTATGCTGGCTTTGTGACTATCCACACACATCTAGAAATGTCGCAGCAACAAATGTAATGAACTACAACAGAAATCTTATGCAGGTAGGAAGACTTTGATTTGCTAGCGGTAGCTTAATGTGTTCACCAGCAAACAGCAATGGCAATCATAGCCAGATGGTCCTATAATTCATACAGCATCCAATAACAATATAGATGTAATTTAGATGTAGTGCATTGAATGCATTGATTAAGTTCTGATATCTGGAAAAAGACAGATCAGTTAAGTGCTGCTATAGTGCAAGACTCGATCTTAACAAATGTTAAACACCCCCCTTCTTAACTTGTTAAGATCATGTCTCATGCTGGGCAGTCAAATCTGTCAGTTTTGACCAGCAAACAACAGTGATGATCGCTTTTCTCCATGTTGTCTGTGTTGGCAATGGGTCCCCGATTTTCTCTTATAAACTTAGAAATTTGCTAGAATAACGGGATTTGTGTTCTCCTGCATTTTCTAAAGGATACAAAGCCTGAAACTCAAATGTATGTCTTTACTTAGTGACTTCAATCCTCAGGGACTTGTCAGAAAACCACAGATTTTATGAGGAACATGCCAAACATATGAGGCAAAAATCTGAACATTCTGAGAATATCTGGACACCTGAGAGGCATGGAAGGTGAGTGGAAATATAACAGACTGAGTTACACTGTCTTTCTGACTCAAAGAGCTTTACGGCCAGCAAAAAAAATTAATGCTTTTTTTTTGTAATCAGTAGCACACAAAGCAGATAAAGCTCCATGCATTACAATGAAATATGATCTGGACTCATCATAACCTTGCATGTGTCCTTGACATGGATGTCAAGATTCACATCGAGAGCTTGCCGTCCATGTCTTGACGACAAGCTCATCCAGACTCTGCTACAGCTTTACAGCTTACCTGTGAGGGAAAGGTTAGTTTGCTTTTGCTTTCTTGCGCACTTTGTATTACTTTATTGCCTTCTTCTATTTTGTATATTGTGATTTGTTTTCTTTACACTGTGTTTTACTTGTATTCTGCTTTTAACTGAAGATTTAAACTAGGAAAGAGACCACATCTGTGTCACTTGTGAGTCACACAGAAATTACGTTTTTCCCCACCCTCCCACTCTGGGGCTGTAGTGTTTTGAAACTCAACTGACTTTCTAGTTGCCCTCCCCTTATGTTAATTTCACTACATATCTCTTTCCCTCTCCCCTTTCACTGGCTGTTGTGAGTAAGCACAAAATTATAATTTTGTGAAATCACTCCCTTTCAACTATTTAAATTTATTGGCCACCCCTCTGCATTCGATAGAACCAGAATACAAAGTACACACCCCCTTCCAATTTATTCTGCTGTTTTAAAATTAGTGGTTCTCTACTTAAACAACTAAAGCTTAAGTTACCCCCTTTTTCATATCTAACTATTTAGTGCACACTGTAGTGCTTAGGATATTAACCCATGTTTCCATCTTATCTTTAAAATCTGTAACATTTATTGCAAGGCCACTAGTTATTGGAGAGCCCACTTTCTGCCTCTCAGTAGTCATCTTGGGATTAGTGCTTCTGTTTCACTGCTGGTGAGAGAAGGAACACAGGGACATTATTTCCTGGAGACTGCTGATCACTGGAAAGCCTAATAACTGCTCCATAGGTGCCAGCTTGGAAACTATGCTTATAGTTTGCACCTGGTGATAGAAGGAGCAGAATGCATTGATTCCTGACTGTTTCCTGTTAGGCAGTGAATATCTTTGCTTAACCTTCCTGATTGGAATGGTACATATTCAAGGCATCTACCAGGAAAAGGCTACAACAAGCCTACAAACCCTTGCATTATCTGGGCAAGACTGTGGATCACAAAACAGGCTGTGGCCTGCTTCTTATCTTGGGTTTGGTGCTAATGTTTTGCTTCTGTTGAGATAAGAATCAAGAGGGTTATATCCCAGCAGAGTGAAGCTGTGGTGAGACCAGCACTAGTAGTAGCCAGGCAGTAGCCATTCATGTGACTATCCTCATTTCATCATTCTTGACAAGCTAATTCTTTGTTTTCAGTAAGTACTGCTTGATTTGTTTCTAACTTCAGAATATCTGCCGAAATACCTCATCTGTAATTCATCAGGGTCTACTTATTAGTTCCCCCTTGCCCTCGAGTGTTTAGCAGTGCCCTGTACAGACACAGACATCTGGAGTGACAGTTTTTATGTAAAAGCACAACTGAAATTTCACCAATACCTAGTTGCATACAGGACAACTAGTTTGCAGTGAGAAGCATTGCCCCCAGATTTGTAAACTGGATACACCTGACATTGCTTTATATTCTCACTCCAACTGTCTAATCAATAAAAAAGGGTATGTTGCCATGGATATGAATTTACCCACAATCCCCATTACCAGCTTGGTGGATATGGGCATTCTGAGGCAATGTAGAAATTGCCTTATGTTTACTGACAACCAGGTAATGATCAATCAAACTGATATGGTATGTGAGAGATGTATTTACACAATGTCACTGGAAGCAAATCTCTCACATAAAAGTACTCCTAATGTCAATGAGGTTATAAGTAGTACACACTCATTGCAGCCATCACACACAATACAAAGCAGACATATAGACACAAATGCTGAGGAACTTAAATGTAACCTTCCTAAACCCCAAAGACCTCCTAGATGAAGTACACATAGCAAATGCCCTCAGCAGCCTTGAATGCAGTCTGTAGAAACATCACCCACATCAACACATGCAGCCTCATCTCATGGACCCTCCACTTCTAAGCCCATAAGGCAAGCCACCACACATTCTGACATTCTGGTCATTGGATACTCCATTCTGAGACAAACTGATGTCCCTTTCACCAGGCTGAGTAAGTAGAAAGTCACAGTCAGTTGCTTATCAAGGGCTAGGATCTGCCACATTATGCAGGCACTCAGATCATTGGACAAGTACCAGTATGACTCAGTCATAGTCCATGTGGGTGTAAATGACCTGAGATGTACCTCCCTAGACTGTATGAAGCGAGACATCATGGAGCTCTCCGAATATGTGTCTCAGGCTGGTGTGAGCCTAGCATTGAGCAGCATTTTACCTTCTCCAAGGATCTTGCCACAATACAAACAAAAGATGATTGACTTTAATAATTGGCTTAGTTTCTGGTGTCATTCTAAGGGGGTGCAATATTTATTACCATGGAAGGAGATGGTTAACAGACCACGCTGCTTTGCCAGGGATGGTCTGCACCTCTCCCATTTAGGCTTTTGAATATTAGCTAAAATATTGTCTTCCTCCATAGTGCCTTTTTTTAGGCAATGCCAAACTGAAAGTACTTCCAACATAGAAAATCAAAACCCAAGAAAATCTAAGGGTATTACTGCTCAATGCTAGGAGTCTAAACAAAAAAAAAAAAAAACACTCCTTAGAAGCTCCCTTCACCCTAGAGAATGCTATTGTCTGTGTGATCACTGAGGTCAGGAAGGGCACACCAGCAGTGCAAGGTTGTAATGCCTTCCACACATTTAGACCAGCTACTACATAGACAGGGACTAAAAGGGAAGGTGACTCAATTTACATTAAAAATAAATATACCTCATGTCTGGTCAAACAAGCAATGCACTTGAGCTTTTCCATGTTCAAATTACCATAGGCAAAATCCAATACCACTTCCTTGCAAGCTATAGGTCCCCTTGTATGACCCAGGAAACCCATACCATGTATTTAAACGTATTGGGAACACTCACTATCCAACACATGGGTGACTTTAATTGCTTCACTATTAACTAGGAATTCTATATGACACCAAAAGTACAGGCACAGAGATTCCTGGATTTTGTAAAAAACATCCCTGGCCCAGACTGTCAGTACACCAACCAGAGGTGCAACTATATTGGATCTGGTCCTCACTAATATGGAACAGTGCTGCACACCCCCTACTGTAATGTCTACCCTGGTAAGGGCAGACCACAAAATGGTCTCCTTTGAAGTAAAAACAAAACCTGGACCCCAGCTAAACTAGAATATTCAGGAACAACTCTAAGGCTAACTTCCTGCTATTAAGTGATAACCTGGCAACATGTCAAGCCCCCATAAACCCCATGAACACTGCTGCCTATGAAGAATTGCTCACAGAAACCCTATACAAGCATTTTAATAGCTACATAGAAGCAGTTGTACCCACCAGGAAGAAACACAGAACTAACATTGGCAGACTTTGTCCTCTGAGGTGCTTGTTTAGTTTGAGAGTGCTTTTATCCTGCTGGGTGGTGCACCTCCTGGTGGAATCACAAAATCAGTAGGCTGTATAATAGAAGGAAGAAATTTCATGGCAAAAATTAGGAGGTTCACCACCCAGCAGGATAAAAGCACTCTCAAACTAAACAAGCAACTCAGAGGACAAGGTCTACCAAAGTCAAATTTGTGGTATATTTGGCCTCCCAGGCCAAGGACAAACACATGGATTTATTTAGCTATGTCAGCAACCTCAAAGGCAATGCACAACTGTGTGCAGACCTCATTGTAAATGTAGTCACCTATACTGAATACTGAGCCAGAAGATATATCAAACTTACTGGCTGATAAATTCAGCTCCAACTTTACTCCTCTCTCCCCCTCAACTTTCCCTCAAGAAATGCCATGAAATATAATTCGCCCTGATATCACTAGTGAACAGGTCCTTAATGCTGTCTCTAAGGCCAAGAGCACTGCATCAATGGGCCTAGACAATATCCCAGGATGCCATCTAAATAGCACAAAATATGACCTGTCAGACCCTCTGGAATTGCTCTTTTACTGTAGCCTTCAAACAGGATTTGTGCCTCATTAATGGAGAACAGCAAGAGTCATCCCTCGGTACAAAGGTGGGTCATCAACAGACCTTGCAAACTACAGATCCATAAGTCTCACTAGTCTTATATGTAAAGCCATGGAAAGAATTATCATGGAAATGATCAATAGTGATATAGTAAACCTCCTGAAACTGGACCCAACCCAGTTTAGTTTTGCCAAGGGCAGGTCATGCCTACTCAACCTGGTAGACTTCTTTGAGAAGGCCACCAAAGCAATGGATGAGGGCAAAATGGTTCACACAGTCTATCTTGAACTGGCCAAGGCATTTGACACAATGCCCTGCTCAGTTATTGTTGTCAAACTCAAGAGTTGTGGCTTGTCTCCTACAACTCATAAATAATCGGTGTCAATTCTAAAAAGATCTCAGTTGCTCCTAAGAATCTTACTAACAGAATCGAAGTCCTGATTGAAGGGGATGATACAAGTTTTACTCCATACCTCATCATTTTCCTTCCTAGTTTCCACACTGACACCACTAATCCCAATATGAATACCTAGAAGTGGTTTATATGTCCCTTCATTTCTTTTCCTCTTAACTTCTCCAAAAATTTAATTTACAAATTCATTGGGGTAACCACTTTTAATCAGCATCTCATTTAAGATCATACATTGGTCAAGAAAAAATTAATCTTCTGAAATCATCCTGGCTAATCTGACACATTGCCTTACTAAAGCCTTCTTTTGATGTGGTGGATGACAACTGTCATAATGAAACAACGTATTGCAATATGTAGGTTTACGATATAATGTAGAACCAAATTTCTTATTTAACCTATCTTTATAAATTGTCACATCCAAGTAATTGACTTTGTCATGGTCAAACTCCATGGTAAAGTTATAAAAATAGTAGTATTACTAATATGATTAAACAATTCCATCAACTGTGTCTCACTCTCTTTCCAAAAAATGACTATGTCATCCAAAAATCTCCCATACAAAACCCAGCTATCCTTAAAACTGGATGAAAAAAAATATGTAACTTCTCCCATTGGGACAACACTATGTTAGCAAATATGGGGGCAAATCCTGCCACTATTGCTGCCCCCTTAACTTGCATAAAAATCTGGTTTTCAAAAATCAAAAAGTTGTTTTCTAATACCAATTCCATCAAACTTCTCAAACTGTTGGCCTACCTAATGGAGAATCCAGAGTTCTGACTTAGGAACTCAAAAAACAAATCCATACCTTTTTCATGTGGAATCACTGAGCACAAATCACAAACATCAATTGTGGCCAGGATTAACTCATCAGAATAAAGCTCATTTCTAATTTTAGATAAAAAGTCCCATGAATCCTTAAAAATAAATTCATATTCCTTAAGTGTGGTTTTCAAGTGGTAATCTAAAAATTTTGCAACAGGAAAGGTAATAGACCCTGACACATCCACAATAGGGTGAAGGGGGGATTCCTAATGCTTTTATGTACTTTGGGAATCCACAATATAGTCAGGATTCTTGGTTGCGACGCTATTAAATATTTATGTTCTTCTGGTGTCAATTCATCATTAATAAGGATTTGATCAAGGACTAACTTAATATTTCTATAGGCAATATTCAATTTATTCCTTCAAACCTCCTCATATGTGTCCATAAATAATATAGAACACATCCTATCTATGTAATCAACACCATATTTCACAACTAATCCCCCTCCCTTGTCCAATTTCATAACCCTAATAGATTTATTAGACACTATTTCTTTCAACAAGCTTTTTTCTTTTTTAATCAAATTATTTCTCACTATATTCTCAGTCTTGTTTTGTAAAACTCCACAAATTTGCCAATCAGATAACGTTTCATACATATTGACAACAGGGTGGGAGACAGGTATAAAAGTACTAGGTCTAGTTAAATCATGACCTATTCTTCTTGTCTTTAAATAAAAAGCTCATATTTAATTTTCTGGTAAATAGTTTAAGTTGGGTTATAGTTTGAACAACACTACCTCTCTTCCTGGGCACAAAATTAAGTCCTATTTCTAAAAGATTAGCCCATTTTCTTATTACATTCACACTACTATATTTATAAATGGTAAAATCACATCTCATTTATCACCATATCTAGTCCTACATCACTACCAGTGTCCTCAATAACATTGCACTCAGTCCCATCTTGTTCAATTACATTCTCCCCTCCCCCTGTAGGAAAAACTGTGATCTTGCACTCTGTAATTGTTCACTAACTGTTCCCTCTCTCTCTGTTGTTTGAATCTCTATGATCTCCACACTGGGGGGCATTCTAAAGGGTGCCCTTGTTGAACATTTTTATTCATAGCACTTAATGTTTTCAATGTTCTAATAAATTTATGGTTTGCTGCGTCTCCATGGTCTCCTTCATCTGTTATTTTTTATGAAATAGTGAATCATTCAGTTTTCACAAAGTAGGACACACTGGATGCTACATTGATAATTCTATCATATCTGTATTAAGGTAAGCTAGCCAGGTGTCACAGACAGAGACATTCTGTCTACTGCACTGAAGATCAAAGTATGATTTAGAGGGGCTGGTAGAGGATTTGAAGTGGTGTTGGCAAGATACCCCCCTAGGTACCTGGGTGTGGGGTTTGCCATTGTCATCCCCCTCTTCAGTGGAGGGTAGGTGACTAGAAGTGGACATGCATTTTGAATGGTGGGACATAAGTATAATCTAAACTGAAATAAAGGCATACAGTCACATGGGTTCTCCTCACAGTGGGACCATTACATTTCATGCAGCTGTGGAAGAGGAAACTACTGTGTGGGACACCAAACAAGGCCCGACCCTACCGGGAGGTGGTCCTGGTATCCTGCTGCTGCCTACTCTTAACATACAGATGAATATGTCTGTCTGTCTGTCTTTGAAGGAAAAATGACCCTCCTCTGTGGAGTCTGCAATCACTGACGTTTGGGCTCACAAAATAGATGTAGAAAGACACTGTTTCATACCCATACTTTCTGTTAATGCACTTTCTTTTCTTGTTCATTTTCTGCCTTGTTATACCTAGTTGTGAAATATTAAAAAAAACATAACTTTAGCATTTTTAGCAATTAACATACTATTGTATACATAGAAATGCATACTATGATCTGGAGCTGTAGGTGATGTCCCCATTTGCATGCTTTGCTAATGCTTGGTAGGTGTAACATAAATGACATCTGCATAGACATGTATATGTGCTATAGCTTAGAATACACTATATTAACAACAGTAGCAGCAAATGCAGAAGAAATGTTCTGCAATAATTTAATTTTCATTTTATCTATGCTTTGTGTTAAATATTCAGACTGCTCTTGAAATTACTTTCAGTGTCTGAGCTTCACCAGTGTTTTTGGTAATACATTCTTCCAAAGGATTAATAGACAATGCATATATATGCCTGTGCTAAATTATGCACACACACACACACACACACACACACACACACACACACACACACACACACACACACACACACACACACACACACACACACACACACACACACACACTCATATAGCTCCAGCAACATGCCTAATTTAATGCTGTCACAACAACATTTATCTTATGAAAAATCAAGACTGTAATCAATATCATTTCTGAATCCTGCTTAAAACTTTGTTTCCGTTTGTTAGTAGCTAATTTAGCAATCACTCTGCCATCGAACATTTAGACCAGGAGATCAATGCTCAGCCTAATATACAGTATGTTGTAATGCAGGAGCTCAGTAAACATGGAAGAGCCACAGTGTAGCATATATTGCGCTGTGCCTTGCACTAATAAATGCATGTCATGAACTAAGACTAATTTTGCCACTGCATATTGTCTCTTTCGTAGTGGGTAGTACTTCCATTAGTATGACACTATGGTACCCAAGATAATTTCATATGCAATTTTTGCATTTGCAATATTATGAAGCTAATATATTGCAGTAGCTTAAAATAATGTAGTCAGGAATGATATCTGAATATGTTATACCCTAGAGATGTTTTCTGTTTCACTCCTGAATGCTTCAGAAAATTATGTCAGCTAATAGTATAGCACAGAGGGTTAAGGCAAAAAGCTGAGAATGAACAATAGCTGGTATATAGTTTTTAGTTTTACTCTCCTTGACCATAATACACGAGGACCAATTCAATTTATCATGAGAAGCCATAAAAGCCATCCTTGGGGGAGGAGCATTTTTACCTAAGAACTTTTACCCAATTAAAATTATATATACATGCATATATACAAATTGCATTTTTTTTACTTTTGTAAACTTCTGTCTAACTTAGTGATGGCATGCTGTTAGCTCAAAAGGAGTTATGACTACCAAATACAGACAGTGGATGGAAAGATTATTTCCTAGAGTCATATTTGCTAGTCTTTTTTGGTCTAATGTTGATGTGATACCTCCATGTAAAAGTGTGAAAAGGGGAGCAAAGGAAATTATGATAATTTGTTTTTATGATTTTTTGCCATTTGTCAGCGTTGCCATTATGCAAAAGTTCCCACTTTGCAATAATTAACGTTACTTATTGTCTGAAAAAATCTCTACGTACAGAAAAAGCAGTTTGATAAGGAAGAAATTGTGAAGGGTTTCTTTCAAAGGTCATAAACATTTCACCTATTTATGACATGCACCAGGCATTTCAGTTAAGACAGTAATATATTGTCACCAATGCCAGCAGGTCAGATTATTGTTGTATGTTACAGTTGCAGAGATATTGCATTTAGAGGTCATGCAAAAATCACAAATGTCATCCTAAAATACAGGAAGGTGAAATACTGTCAGCAAACTGCATTACAAATTTCATTCTGCAGTTGCGCTAGCTTAATATTTTCTCATGATCTATATTTTGTAAGATCACATGTACGATCACATGGCACATATGTCTGTAATGGACACAGGTAACCTGTAAATGGTTCATCTCCCAGGCCCATGCTTACACTTATCAAGGGTATTTTTCAGAGATTTGGGATGCATGGCTAGGCTGAAAAAGGCCCTTGTTGTCATTAGCTTAGTAAACACATATGAACCTGTGACAGCAGAAGGGTGTTTTAGATATTTCTGTGTCTACAATTAATAGAGAAAAATAGTTGGAACAAAAAAATGTGCAAGGTAAAATATTATGTGCATGTGTTTTAACTCTGTAAGTGTTTTAAGTGCTTTACATAACTGCTGTTTGATGATTATTTTTATGACTGTCTGTGCAGAATACTTCTGCATGTGTGTTTAAGTGAATATGTTTATAAGATTGCATGCATTCCTTAGTCTTTGTCTGTTTTGAAACAATAAAGGAAGAAACAGAAGAAATGAAGTCTGGTCAGAGAAGCAGGGTCAAATTAGTTCCATGCTTGGCTGCAACCCAGGAAAAACAAAAGTTGGTCTTTCTTCATACACCAAGTCTCCTAAATCCAGAAGGAACTGTGCACATCCTTCCAAGATATGTACCATATTAAACAATTTGTGGGTCATTATACCAGGAAAGGGGCATATCAGTCTTGTTCCTACTGATTTGTTTTCTTAGCTTGGCAGCATCAGAGCATGCCATCCCACTCAGAGAAAAATAAATTCTTCTTATAAATATGCTGCCATTACTGACAAGTATTTCTTTCTTTCTTCATTAACTGAGATTGAAGACAAATGTTTACCTGTTGATATTCACATGTTACATTCATGACTGCTTAGCTGGTTTAGGTGTTGGCTGGCTACCATATTATGTAATGGCTCTGGATAAGTGAACAATATTTGCTGAGTTGTTATTCAAAGCATGAGATTATGAGTAAGTGTTCCGCTTTTAATCTGATTGTTGATGGAGGAACCGATTCTTGTCATAGTCAGCTTGGCTGCTCTTGATGCTGAAGATGTACGTTTCATGTTTATATGCAGGAAGGTGATATCAGCAAACTGCAAATTACAAATGAGCATGCATCTTGCGTGGCCATACGTACATGATCCACCAACAATGGCATCCTTAATCTCAGGTTGTTCATCTTCCCTCAGACACAACCTGTCTGCTCAACCAAATGTGTGAAATGGTATAGTGTTATATGTACATATCTTTATTGTAGTATTTGTTAAAAATGTAGATATTCAAATCATAGGCCACATTTTGCAGTCCAAGCTATCTAGCATGCAGTAGAAGTAACAGAACAGGAAATTGGATAAAACAGGATCACAGGAAATCAAGACTGTAAAACAATAATATACAAGTATCTTTTTGAGGTTTAGTGGACCATAATTTAACAAGGTGAATCAAATGCAATAGATCAACAGCTATATTTAACCTTTAATTAACAAGTGTCCTATACTGACAAGAAGTCACTTGCTCCAACATTTGGAGTGTTCTCCTTTACCTGTGCAGGAGGGCAGTAGGGTAGTAGAAGAACAGAGAGATGATACTTGTTAAGGAAATGTTTAAATACCCTCTCAAGAATGGCGGTTTTAACTCAAGCTGAACAGGGGATGCAGCGTTGGCATGCAGAGTGCTGTTTTTAGGCAATGTAAACAAATCATAGTTTCATAGATACTTCCTTGACTATTAATCTGTGAGGATCTTAAGAGGCCTAGCCTCACATCAATAACATAGTTTTCAGTTGTTTTGAATACAAATGTCCCACAGATTAGGCTGAACAAGGATTGTTTTGTGTATCACAAGTTGGGGGAGGTATTTTAGGCACTATCCAGCCAAGACTGGAATAGCTGGTCAAGAGGAGAAGGTAAACACTTGCACCACACCACATGGAACACATAGCCCTCCAGAACACACACCAGCATTGTCTTCCCCTAAACACACAAACCACACACCCACCTTCGCGGAGGCTCTCAATAAAAATCTAACCAAACAGCAAAGACCTCCAAGGCAGAAACTCACTCGACCACCACAATAACACTAGTCACGAGACATATAACTCTCCTAAACATTGTGCCACTCAACCAAAGCCCCTGAGGCAAAACAGCATGCCCAATACACTAGTCATAGGTGACTCGATAGTGAAGCACACAGATGTCCCACTCACTAGATTGAATAAGGAGAAAGTAACAGTCATCTACCTGTCAGGCGCCAGGATCCGACACATAACGCACGCACTCAGGTCCCTCAACAACAGGTACAAACATGACTCTGTCATTGCACATGTGGGTGTGAATGACCTGAGACATACCTTCCTGGACTACATGAAAAGAGACATGGAGGAGCTCTCGGATTATGTAGCCCAGGTGGGTGTGACCCTAGCCCTGAGCAGCATTCTACTATTACCCAGAATTATACCACAGTACAAGCAGAAAATGATTGATTTCAACAATTGGCTAAGTTTCCGGTGTCATTCTAAGGGGATCCAGTATCCAGTATCTGTCTGCCTGGGATGACATGATTGACAGACCTTGATGCTTTGCCAGAGATGGCCTGCATCTGTTACCCCTGGGCTTCTAGATACTGGCCAAGGCTCTTGCCACCTCTGTAGTACCTTTTTAGGTGGTGTTCCAAAGACCAAATTATCACCGTAACAGCTACAAACAAATGCAATTTGAGGGTCAAGCTGCTCAATGCTTGAAGTCTAAATCTCAAAATGCACTCACTTGAAGCACTCCTTAAAATGGAGAACATTGACATTTGTGCTGTAACAGAGACCTGGTTCAAGGCAGCAGAAAGCACCCCTGCAATACCAGGCTACAACTCATTGCACACCTTTCGGCCTCAGAACTTAAAACGAAGCTCCAAAGGCGGTGGTGTTTCCATATTCATAAAGGATGTGCACACCTCCAGACTGGTAGCCCAACATAATGCATCACAGATACTGCAGGTGCAGCTAACATTGGGTAAGACAGTGATTCAAGTCGTAGCCTGCTATAGGTCCCCAACCATCTCCCAAGATTCACACTCCACATTCCTAAGAACCCTGGAGAATATTAGGGTCCAACCTAACACTCTCATATTGGACGACTTCAACTACCCCTCCATTAACTGGGAAAACTACTCATATACCAATACACTTGCCCAACACTTTCTGGAATTCATTATTTCCAATGCCCTGGACCAGCTCATTCTTACTCCACACTACAGGCAGCAATATCCTTGACCTGGTCATTACTAACATGGATGACCATTGATCTACACCAATAGTCAACTCCTCCCTGGTTAGATCCAATCACAAACTAATCACCTTGAAAATCCACACACCCCCCCCCACCACAAAGGTAACCACCATGAAAAACTTCTCCAATGCTAACTTTTGGCTCCTAAAAACAGAGATGGCTAACTTAATGGCACCCATGCAAATGGACAATAGTTGCATGACTGCCAAATCATACACCAATGCACTGTACCAACAAGTACACAAATGCATGGATCTCCCCATACCCAGTAGAACTAAGACACTCTCCTCAAAAAAAAAACGGAAGCTAAACTGGTGGTCCCCTGCAATAAAAAAACTCTACAACAGAAGGAGGAAACTGATGCGGAATAAGGTGAAGTCCAAAGACTGGAAAAACTCCCTTATCAGCCTCAACAAAAGGTTGAGATTCCTCATCAAATCCTCTAAAGCTAGTTATGAAAACAGAATTGCAGCAGATAGCAAAGACAATCACAAGGCCTTCTATAGTTATGTAAAGAATCTCCATGGCAATACCCAGATTTGCATTGAGCTACTGCACAATGGTACTTCCTATAATGAGCCGACAGATATTGCAAATATACTGGCAGACAGATTCAGTGCTAACTTTATCCCTCCTCCCCAAAGGACCAATCACAATACCAGTAGATTGCCAGGCACCCAGTAGTACTGCTGCACAGGTTAAAACAGCATTGTCCAAGGCCAAGATTACAGCTTCTATGGGACCTGACAGTATCCCTGGCTGTGTTCTACATGAACTACAGAGTGAAGTGGAACCTCACCTGTGTGCCCTGTTCAGTCACAGCCTCACCTTGGGCTTTGTCCCTACCAAATGGCGCACTGCTACAGTCATCCCTCTCCACAAAGAAGGAGCAACTACAGACCCCAGGAACTATCGACCCATTAGCCTGACGAGTCTGATATGCAAAGTTATGGAACGCATCATCATGGACCTAATAAACAAGGATATAGGGAATCTCCAAACTCTGGATCCTACACAGTTTGGTTTTGTGAAGGGTAGATCATGCCTGCTCAACTTGGTTGACTTCTTTGAGTCGGTCACCAGAGCTGTGGATGAAGGTAAGGTGGTTCTTACAGACTACCTTGATCTGGCCAAGGCCTTTGATACCATTCCCCACTCAGGAATCATAGCAAAACTTACTAAGCTAGGCATCAACCCCTATATCATTAGGTGGGTTGCAAACTGTCTCACAGATAGAACCCAAAGTGAGAAAGTAGCTGACTCCAAGTCAGACTGCCGACCAGTCATGAGTGGAACCCCACAGGGTTCGGTCCTGGGTCCTCTCCTGTTTGGTATCTACTTCTCTGAAGTCCAGGCCAACACGAAGGGACTCTGGCTGACAAGGTTTGCAGATGATTGCAAGTTGGGAGCTATTATTAAAACTCCAAGTGATGTTGACATCCTACAAAAAGGCCTCAATGAGACCAATGACTGGTATCAGAACCATGGCCTTAAGCTCAATGCCAAAAAATGTGTTTTCATCCCCTTTTCGGAAAAACCTGGTTCCCTTGAATTACCACATTGATGGTAGTCCACTGAACACAGAAGGCATTATAAGAGATCTGGGAACACAGGTTGACAGCATCCTCTCGTTTGACCACCATGTTGCCACTATGGTCAGAAAGTCCTTCTATGTGGCACATCTCATTACTAAGGGTTTTGCATCCAGGAAGAAAGAGGTTATTATCTCCCTCTACTCTTCCCTCATTAGGGCAGTCATCGAGTACAATGCCCCATTTGGCATGTACCTCACTAGACACCTGCAACAACTGGAGAGGCCACAAAAGTACCTCACAAAGAGGATCCTAGGCCTTAAACACTTGTCCTATATGGACAGACTCAAAAATCTCCAACTATTCTCTTTCTCATATCGCCTACTTAGAGGCGATCTCTGCTTGACTTACAAAGCCATGTCTGACCCAGCTCTGTTAGAAATGCTACATCTAAAGAAATCCCAATCCCTCTGCACCACATGCTCCAGAGACCCCAACCTCATTACCACAATCAACAGAACATGCTGGGGGGGACAGGTTCATAACCCAGAGACTGCCCATGCTATGGAATAGATTTCCCATACATGTCAAGTAGAGCACCTCACTGGCCTTCTTCAAGAGAAATCTTGATGAGTGGATGGGAAATAGAAAATTCACCCCGGGGTTCACTCCAGTGGCTCTACTCGACAGAGACACTAGGAACTAAGGTTGGGTGGCACAATGCCAGGGTAATCATATGGGCTAGGCTTGTAAAGGCTCCAGGGCCATTAGGCTAGTACACACCTATGAACCTATGAATTCTTCAGAAGTGAATGGATTTCTCAGAGTGCGTTTTGCCATATAACAGACTATGAGTGTTTATAATGCTTTCTTTTTGAAATTTTCAGGGCTGTCCCTCTCATTCACATTTCCCAAAATACAACGCAGATTTACAGTATTGCAGGTCTTCCTCCAGTTTATCAAATTTACCATATCTCAACTTCCAAAGTTTTTCAAAATGTCAAGATTTTTGCCTCATAATTTGGTCTGTAATTCATAAAATATGTGTTTTTCTGGGAAAGCATTGAAGATTGAAGTCATTAAATAATGGCAGTCATTTGAGTTTCAGAATTCATACCTCTCAGAAAAATACTTGCTAATGCAAAGGCTGTTATTCTATCAAATGTCAAAGTTTATAAGAGAAATATTTAAACATTGTCCCTATTTTTGGGCCATTGTATCCGCCATCACTTCTGGCTTTGTCTGAAATTTTTGTGCTAAGACATTGAGACTTTTACATCACCAGAAAAGATGCAAGCGAAAAAAACAAATCACCGTCTCATAACAGTGAGATTCATCTTGTTAATTGCCAGTATATTTTTAAAAATGATAAACATTCAAATGTGACATCTGGCCAAAGGATAGTGTTGCATTACATTGATATTTTCTCCAAAACACACAAAGGAAATAGTGATAATTTTATAATCCCCAGTTCACTTATACTCCACTCATGAAAATCTGCAACTATTCCTAGTGAGTCTCAATGGTGTTAGCTAAGTTTAAAAAGGTTAAGTTGAAAAATAAATAGCTAGCATTTTGGCCCAGTGTAAGGTACTTGCAATAAAGCTACATGGTTTGGAATTCAGTCCTTACCTCAAGTCGTTGTCTTTGGGACATGTTGCATTATTTTCTGTGTTAAAATAGGTTTTCACTGGATATTCTTTCATCTTATATCCCAAAGCATTCCATCTGATTGGCTACACTAAACTGCAATGTAGTTATCTTTACCCTTGCAACCCAGGCCCTAGCTGAAAAGAGTCCTTGGAGCAGTCTGTTTACCTGATTAACAAATGATAAAATAAAAGGATTCGTTCTTTAATTAATTTACTTTGCTTAGTCAGAGCTATGCCCATTAGTTGGGTGTGCTAAAAGTGCTATGTCTTTATTAAGGACCAAGTTCAACTACTGTAAGCTGCTTCTACCTTAGCAGATCACCTACAGTAGTTATCCACTATACAACGTTTTTGTTACTTGCTAACATACAATATTCTGTACTCATAAGAATTTATCAAGGATAAGAGGCATTTAATAACAAACAAATTATGATAAATACATTATTAATATAATAATAAATAATATAATAATAGTACAAATAAGCCTTATATCCCATATTTTCTATACTGGACCTAAATGGATGATCAGTGAACTTGTCTTTGCTCATTTGCCATCTTCATAGTGCTAGGTATACTAAGGCAATGTAGCAACGTCCGGATTCTGCAGAACAAAGAACTATCTACCTGTGAGAAATTCAAATATTTAACTAAAATGCCTCCATCATTCTCACAAAAACTCAGTGTGTGAGCACCACATACATCCACCATACCGCACCCTAATAACATGGAATATTGCCACATGCTGAGTCTGCAAAAACATTATTTCTTAAGCATCCAAAGTCTAGCAAGACTAGTTCTCAGCTGAAATTAAAACTCACAATACATACTAACACATCTATAACTGAGAGTCACCAGGAAAAAACTTGCCCCAAACCAAGTACACCTAAACTCTCTACCAATAAAAATATACTGGTGATTGGTGACACACGTTTTAATCTCACAAGGCTAAATGGTATTTCAGATGCCAAGATCATTGATGACCCTCAAGACAAACAAGTATAACTATGACATGGTGGTGGTCAGTGTGGGTGCATATGGCCTGGTAAGGAAAATCTTAAGGAATAAGCAGAGGGACATTTCGAGCTGTCCTTACATGTCACAAATGCAGGAAGGACTGAGATGGAATCCTACTTTCACCATGAATGATGCCAACACACATGGAAAAGATGATGGATTTTAACAGCTGTCTCAGTAACTGGTACCATTCAATGAAAATCCGGGAAGTGTCAGCATGGGCTGAACTGCAGCGCAGCCCTATTAGGTTTGCCACTCCCATTCCAGGCCTTGTGCATACTGTGTAAAGCCTTTGCTGTTCCATAGTGCCTTTTTGTGCACTGTTCAGATAGCAGATTTACAAACCTAAAAATATAATAAACAAAACATCAGACAATATCAATGTGGTGGTGCTCAGTGCTAAATTGTCTAACCTTGAAGTCCTCCTTGATTTGAAACACATTCATGTGTGCATAATTACTGAAACTTGGTTTAAAAGTGTAGAAATCCACCCATCATCACAAAAGAACACCTTTTTAAAAACTACTCTCTAAAACAAAACAAACAAACAAAAAACATCCTCTATGGGATGTGTTTCCATAACAGGCTACCTGTTGAACAGCACTAAACATGTGGTGGTGGACCTGCTCTTGCAGCTCTTCAACCTGTGCTTACCAGAGGTTTTGAACACAGCAGTTGTGATCCCACTCAACAGGGGTGGTCCTATTGCAGACCCTGGGTGGGAAGTACAGACCCATCAGCCTGATTAGTGTTATATTTGAGGCCATGGAATGCGTCATTACAAACCTGATAAACTACAACATAAAAAAAATCTTATAAATAATACGAGCTTTGGACAGGGGTTGTGCTGTTCATGCAGACCTTGCCAAAGCATTTTGTACTATGTCATGCATACCATACTTGCTGCCTATTGAAATAAAACATGGATAAGACTGCATCTAAAAAATTGCTCTTCTTAAAAATTCTTTTTGCAGGGGGGAGCCCCATGCATCTCCAAATATACCTATACATCAACTCCAAGAATACCATACTTTGAAAAAAAAGGAATATTCTGAGAAATGGCATCTAGGACTTAGTACTTGTAACTCCATTCTTTCTGGCATTCAGCTTCCACATTTTGGGACTCACTCTAGCGGGTCCCTACGTTTCAAATTGTTACCTACCATACCACATGACAACTTTATTAACAAGATAAATACACCCCAAATTGATCCCTATGTAGTAAAATGCATAGCTAATTGGCTGAGAGGTAGAACCCACACAGTGAGGGTGGCAGCTGCATTCTTAGAGAGTATGAAAGTAATTAGTGGGGTACCACAGGGATCCATCTGGGATCTTTTCAGAATGCACATCTCTGATCCCCAAATCTAAAATGGGGAACTTTGCTTAACCATGCTTGCAAATATTTGTCAACTAGGTCACTCATTAAATAGCTTATGCTCTGAAAAAGGACTAAATGTTAATGCTAAAATATCCAATATTGTTGCATTTAGCAAACAAATCCTCCACCCTGCTTATAAGAAAGAAAACACCCCACTCCAAAATGAAGATGTTGTGACAGGTCTTGGAAAACATGGGTAGATAACTCCATCTCCTTTGATAATTAATGTTGCAATGAAATGGTCAGGTCAGGAAAATCTTCTGTCTGGTGCAGCTGATTAAAACTGGTATTTTGTCTACATCCAAAGTAGTTGTTACCCTTCTATATTCTGCATTGTTCAGGCTCATCATCAAATACAATGCCCCCTTTGGGATGTATCTTACTAAACATGCCAATCAGTTAGATAGACCCCAAAGGATCCTGGCAAAAAAAAGACATCATGGCCTTAAAGATCTGAGCTACCAAGAGAGTCTTGGGGCCTTTTCCTTGCATTCAGTTTCATATCAACTCCTTAAGGCTGATCTGTGCAGTATCTTTCATGCTTTTATGGATATAACAGTTCAAGAGTCCAGTGAACACTAGAATGAGAGTGATTAACCAGCTTCAACAAATAAACATATGACTGTGAACATGCAAATTGGTAATGCAGTGACTACCCCTTCTTTGGAACAAGTGACACACTATCTTCCTTTACAGCTTTAAATGACACTTTTGGGTCATTATCTTAGTATTATCCTATGATCCTAGGATCCTGTGGGTTGAACAGGGTAGGAGCTGTTTGGGAGTTGTAAGAGGACATGTTTTCATGGAGCTTTGCTGCCAAATGAGAGAAGGAGCTGGATAGTGAGGCAGTTCAATTGGTTGTTTCTATTTTGGAGTTGTTTACATTTGCAATGAGAAGGTTATAAAGGGCTTGTGATAGCTTTTGACATTTGGACATAGCATGAGTTTTGTTTTTGAGGGGTCTATTAATATATAGTGGTTAATTTGCCATTGGTGATATAAGATATTGATCCCTAGCACGTGCTTCAGAAACAAGAGTTAACAAACAATGCACCAGAAATGTAACAGATATTATCTTACTGTCCTGTTTCTATCACTTTCTATTATTAGCCATTGTTATACTTATAATTTTTGAAACTGATGCAATGAAAAGCACTACTGTAAACATTAATGTACTCATTTCGGTTGACTGCTTTCTACTTTTGTAAATGCAGAACATGTTATGCCAAAGTATGCTTTTGTTGCTTTCTGAACATAAGTTCATAAAACTTAAGTACTGATGTAAATTCTGATGAAACTTTGTGTCTGAGATTTGAAAACAGTGGACATGTAACACTATTGTACTGTGGAATTTTTGGCTACCATATACAATAT